>NC_029774.3:133556539-133583436 GCF_000817695.3 Arachis duranensis | reverse complement strand
AATGTTGAACTTTAAAGATAATTTTGTATGCAAAAAAAATATTGAAGATAAAAAATTTTTTTAATCTAAATCATAAAGATCAAAATTATACTTAATTTTTTATCTTTTATACAGAAGAACTGGTGTATGTTTGGAGTTGATGGCAATTTTGATAAGGTCCAACTTCATTTTTGTTATGAATTGAGCTTCTATGACTAGTATTTTAGTTTTTAATGTTTAAATTAATTTTAATTTGATAATATAAAAAAATTAATTTAATTTTTAATATTTTAAATATTCTATTTTTATTTTAAAATTTTTTAACAAATTTAATATTATCTTATCATTAAATTTGACATAAATAGTTAACAAAACAAGTAAATGTTAATAACGATATTAGTTAAATTATATTTTTTTATGTGTTAAAAAAATATAAAATTTTTCTGTAACACTTCTTTTTTTGAATTTTTTTAATACAAAATTTCAAATCATAGCAACAATCATCAACCCTTTAAAATTGAAAGAAAATTTTTTATATCAATGGTCATTAATGAATCAATTTTATTTATATATTAAAATTAAATTTTATTGACTCTTCAATATGCTAATTATTTGTATTAAATTTAATAATAAAATAATATTAAACTTATTTAAAAAAAATTTGTAATTGAAATAAATATTTAAAATTTTTTAAGATTGAAATAAAATATTTAAAATGTTAAAAATTAAAATTAAAATAATATTTTATTTTTTTACTCATTTTATCATTGGTGGAAACTTGAAACCGTTAATATAATCCTATCATTCATATGTATGTCAATGTGGTAGTCAGTGGGATGGGAAGCTAACAAGTGTACCAGAAACCCGAACAAAAGCTAACAAGTATGTAGGCTGTAGTACTAGGTGGTTGGCGCGTATGGAATGGGACTGTAGTTATCAAAAATTCAAAATTGCATCAAAACAGCTGGTTTGAAGGGGAAAAAAAATCAATAAATCAACCAAGTCAAATATGTTTGTAATCTTTTTATTTTGGAAAAGTAGTTATTGGTGATTTTTTTTGAGACATAAATTATTTGTAGTTATTTTTTAAGAATTAGGTAATTTTTTTCGTGAACTGCAACAAAATTAATTTATCATTAATTTTTTAATTTAAATTATACTATATTTAAATTTTATTGATAAATTAATTTAATTTGATCTAAATAATAATAAATTATAGAATAAAATAATAATTAGGTCTTTAAAAAGTACTAATTTGATCTTTTAGGATAACAAACAATAGGCACATGATATTTTTCTATCAATTCATCAACTAAAACTTAATAGTAGTACTTATATGTACTGTTTGTTAATGACTCTGATATGTCTATCTATGAAAGATAGCCATGTAGATAATAATTTTTGGAACGAAATTTAACTTGTTTTGATAGAATTTGTGATAAATAGAAATTATATCACTTTTCTGCTCATGTGACAATAATGAGACATGCATCACTGTAAATAACAAAATACATGAATAATTTAGTTTCATTTTGTACTATTCATTGATAGAAAGCCATACATATCCACCATTTTGTTATCTTTGAGGACTTAATTAACACTTTTTTTTTTCTTTTTCAAAACCTAATTAATCCAAAGTCAACCTCTTTAAAGATCTAATTATCATTTTATTCTAAATTATATCTTTCTTTAGTAAAACAATCCAAATCATACTATCAATATTTGGAGAAGATTAAATTTTTTATATATATAAATACTCATATCTTATTTTGATGTTTAGGTGTAATATAAGCGTATCTCATTTAAGACAACAAGATATAATTAATTAAAAATAAAAATTAATATCACTGAAAACGAAATATTTATATAATTACATATAAATTAGTAAATAAGATAAATAATACGATATAAATTAGTAAATATTTTAAATTACATATTTAAATAATAAAATATTTAATTTATTTATTTGAAAAAAATCTTTGTATTATCTAAATGGAAGGCCACAGTTTTAAGAAATTGGTTTATATTTATCTTTTCCCTCTTCTGTTAAAATAAAAGAATGTGTAGGTAATACATGATTAGCTGCTAAAATGGACTGATCCCACGCGCTAAGATAGGGTGTCCTCCAATAGGAAAATGTCGGAGTTCATGAGTTTAGTGGTTAATTTTTTTATATATTGAAAAAATTTGGGTGTAATACTTAATTATTGAATTTTACGGTATTTTTTGAAATTGTGGGAATAATACAATACGCCCCTCTTGTATTGACAATATGTCCTCTTTATATTGTATATTTTAATTTAAAATATATAATACAAGGAGGACGTATTGTCAAATACGTATTGTACTGTTCTCACAATTTCAAAAAACACCGTAAAATCCAATGATTAAGTATTACACCAAAATTATACCAATATGTAAAAAAAAATCGAGTTTAGTCAATCGTGAAGAAGACGTGAGGTAATTTTATACCATGTTATCAATTTAAATTGTTTTTAATTTAATTAGTACTTAAAAGGTTATATTAAAATTTATTTAATTAAAATTAATTTTTTAATTAGTATTCAAAACAATATATAAAAAATTTTAAAATTTAAAAAAAATATAATGTAAACGATAAAGATAAATGAGTGGATATCCAATGATAAGAAAAATAATTATTTATTTTTTTAGATAAAAACAATTATTTTTTTAAAAATTAGGTGATTTTTTTGGTGAACAGTATTAATTTATCATTAAATTTNTATCACTGGAAACGAAATATTTATATAATTTTTACATTCACATTATAAACAAAATAAATAATATTATATAAATTAAAAATAGTTTAAATTATGTATTTAAGTAAATAAAATATTTAATTTATTTATTTAAAAAAAATCCCATGGTAAACAGAAGGCAACAGTTGTCACTTTTTAGGAAATAGTTTATATTTATCTCATCCCTCTTCTATTAATATAAAAGAATGTAGGTAAATTAGAGTATCCTCCAATAGGAAGACGCCGCGTGGTAAGAATTACATAGCTTTGGCCAATCATAAAGAAGGCGTGACGCAATGCTCGGGGACCCCGTTAATTTATAATTATATTTAAGGTTTCATCTGAATTAGGTAACGTGCTATTATAAATCCATAATTCCGTAAATAAATAAAACGGCGAAATATATCGTTTTTCATTCAGATCGCAGTGTCCGACACGCGCATACCCACTTCAAATCAATAAGGTTGGGGAGTCTGTGCCGGAAGGGAAACAGAAAACCCTCTTTTCGTTTTCCGGCGATATCGTTCTTTCTTCCAACCGTTTCCGGCCATCTCATCTCCCAGCAACCATGGTATTCCTCTTTTCCTCCTTTCTTTATGTTTGTCTTTTTTGGTTAAATTAATCTAAGGAAATTCATCTTTCTTGAATCTCAACCTAGATTTAGATCTAATATGTTCGCTTCTTGATTCTCAGCTGCAGTTAGGTTTTCTTTATTTATCGAACCGGATTTGTTGCGTTTGATGCTTTGATATGAAAATTGGTTTCTCTCAATTCTGATCGGATTTCTTCTAATTAACATGTGATAATATTCAATATTAACTAATTAATTCCTGAACCCTACGGTTCCTTAGAATTTTCGTTAATAGCTTGTGGATCGTATTGCCCCTAGGTTAATTTAGGGTTAGGGATCTGATCTTAATTCGGTGAACAAGTCAATTATGTGTTCCCAATGTGATGTTCTGTGATTTGGATTGATTCAATTCATGTAACGATTTTGATTGAGATTATTATTATTGTTAATAAAAATGGGGAAATTGGGTGTAGACGACATCAAGGCGACTTGCGGACAGGAAAGTAGAGAAGTTTGAGAAGAACATCACAAAAAGAGGGTTTGTGCCAGAAACTAACACTAAAAAGGGAAAAGACTATCCTGTTGGTCCAGTCCTGCTCGGTTTCTTCGTCTTTGTTGTCATTGGATCATGTGAGTCTACTTGTTCCTAATTTTCCCCTTTCTCTTTCTCATTCTAAATTGCCGTTATTATTAGAACTACATTCTTATTTCGGATTAATATTTTACCGATCATAATGATATAGAGTAATTACTTGGTAGATGTATGTGTTGTTTACACAAAAAAAAAACATCGGTGATATTCTGCAATGTCCTTTGCAAAATTCGGAAAATTATGTCGATTGTATTGCAATTCTACTTGGTGACTCATGCAGGATCTTGCTTTCATATCTGTTTCTCCTTCAAGTGTAGGGATGGATGACATAGAGTTTTCTCTTGAATATTAGGATAGTGTTTGGTAGCTGATTTGTAATATTTTTATACTGTGTGCGCCTTTCTTCCATTAGCATCTTCATTCATGGCCTTCAATTTTCCAGTGTTGCTGATTCTTTTTTTGTGTGGGTTCCTTTGGCAGCTATCTTTCAGATAATCAGGACAGCAACGAGTGGAGGCATGGCATAATTTGAGTTATATGCTTTGGACTGTGTCGTCATCTCTTAGCGCTGTAGAAAATGGCAATACTTTTGTACTCGTTCTTGTACTTGTACTAGACTCGGTTCCTGTTCACGTTTTGATGAACTATGAGGATTTCTAATTAAAATTACTACTACTACAGTATTACTACTGCTATCTATGCCTACTTTAATTTTATACAGACCGGATGACTTTCTGAAACTAGTTAACTTAGGATTGTATTTAATTTTGCTTTAACTTTTGTATTAATTTTAGCAATAATATAGTTCATAATTAAACCATGATTTGTAAGAGACTAAAAATAGGGAAAACCAAAAGAGATGATAGATCGTTGCAAAGAGATAGAGGTGGAAAAAAAGCACTTGTTGAATAAAATAAAACCATCATTTTTTCACGTAACTGGTGCCACCTTATAAAATACTAACATCAATTTTTGTCACGGGGTTGGGTAGGAGTTGGTATATAAACGTCCTTATACATATAGCATTAAAAGAATATAGTTAATAAACTAGACTTCTAGTAAGATACATGCATTTTGTTATTTATCCATACATATTTTGATGGTGTCAGTAAATTTAAACTAAAATAAGAACAAGCATATTTGAGAGGGGCGAGATAGTGAGACGAAAACTAATAGGCTGCGGCGGATTGCCAAAATCCGTCTCTAGCAGATGACACAAGGTAAGGGGGCCAATTGACATTTGCCAACACGCCCGCATGGCCGCATAGGGCATTAGCTCTATCATTAAGCTAAATGGCATTGAGAAGTGGCTCCTTTCATAAACTACCATGATCAATGTCCAAAAGAGATGGGTTTATATCTACGTAAAAATGGGTCTCTTCATTCGGCGTTCTTCATTTTCCCTTATCTATCTTTTTCTCTTAGATGGATTTATTTTCGTGGGTGGAT
The DNA here is from genome assembly GCF_000817695.3 of Arachis duranensis. Taxonomy (NCBI): domain Eukaryota; kingdom Viridiplantae; phylum Streptophyta; class Magnoliopsida; order Fabales; family Fabaceae; genus Arachis; species Arachis duranensis. The sequence goes on along the minus strand of NC_029774.3, from coordinate 133,578,086 downwards.
CATTCTACATAGAAGAGTAAAACAACAAAGATAATGTTAGAAAAGAAAATGAAGAATTGATTACTATTCGTTCAAATACAAGATAAAAATACATATATTTCTCTGTTTAGACTGTAGAGCCATGAGAAATATTTGGATGTTCACAGGCCGGAACACATTTAATGTATGGTTCATAAACAATTATAATCTTTGAGTTTTGATTTTTTTTTTCTTTTTAACTTTGATAAGACACATTAAATGTACATAGGTACATACAAAAATTTATAGCAAGTCATTGGTAAGAAGGGGCTTAGAACGATCGGGGTTTCTCATCAAAGCAGCACACACCAAAATGCATCTGTTCACGTCTTCGCCAACATCCCAAAACTATTCGCTATGACTGCCTTCAAGATAGATGTAGCATAAGGCCTTGTGTTCAGTTTATAACTTTATATATTGCATGTCAAATAGTGAGTGTTGAATGTTGATAGATATGTTAATTTCTCTATTACAGCGGTTGCTTCCTTGTTTCTTTGGCTTAATATGGAGAAAATTACCTTCATAAGTTTAGTTAAAATGTACCTTGATTGGTTGGGGCATCAAAGCTGGAATCCCAGCTACTTCCAAAGTACAGTTTGCAAATTGTAAAAGTACAAATCATTGTCACACTTGTAACGTGTGAGCAAGAATTCACCATCGTTTTGACTTTTGAGACCCCTTGACATGTGGCATACTTGGTAACTCGATACCCTGTTCTGCTTCAGGAAATTTTTAGTGGATCAAAGACGATATAAAACATTTTACACCAATTTTATTTGAATGTGGAATCAAGTTTAAATAAAATAATGGGGACATTGCTTGCGTACACACACACACACACTAAGAAAAACCTCAACATTTATCATAGATCCAAGCAGATCCGTCCCTAAATCAAAACCTTCGCCCTCAAGGATTCAAATGAAAGCCAATCACTCAAAACATAAGAGACCTACACAATCATAAAACTGGACAGTATGAAGAAACTGAATCGCTGTAACCTATAAAGTATAAACCATAGCAATCACTTTTCTTCACAAACATATTGAATAAAAAACTAGGTTATCAGGTACATGCTTGATAGCATGAAGAAACACAAATCATTACAAACTTATATCATCTTTTCATACACTTTGTTTAGCCAGCAATGAACACTTATCGTTAATACATCGGCACCAACAGCCAGAAAACACATCAGTGGAGGGGAAAATGTCACACCATTGCTGTATCGTAAAAGCTAAATCAAGCCACTGCAGTTAAGCATGGATGAAATGCAGTACCACATGCTATAGACTGCCGCTTTCTTCCACGTGGCGCCACACACCCAGGAACCTTCAGCCATTCCCTGCTTGCTATGTCGTAAGTAACCAATCGATTCATGTGTTTCGATCTCAAGGACAACATAAGCAAACCTTTGTTCCCCAGGCAAGTCATTTTAATGTGCTTCCCATATAAGTCCAAGCACCATTCATTTGGCATTCTGTCTACCTCCTTCCATAAGAGCGTCATCTTCTGCAGCTCCCATATGCATACGCAGGTGGCTGCATTTTTTGTGAGCAACCCAACAAGCATAATCCGGCCATCACACTCGGCCAATGTGTGGTCAGTTAGATGCAATGGGGCTGGGATTATGTACTGTTTCCAAACCCCAGTTGCTATATCATAGGAAACAATCCCTTCTGGATCCGAATGCATGAAGTAAATTGTGCTGTCAATAGAAATAGATTGGGACTTGAAGTTGAGTGCTAATGGCAGCTTAATACCTACAGGCATGTTTCCTGGACGGCTCCAAGACTTCCTCATGGAGTCATAAACCTCATATTCTCCATCACAAGTAACCCATAGGATCTTGTAGCCTGCACCAGTTAAGTTCCCATTTGCTGTCATCCCTACAGCAACCGGAGACCAGACCTTAACTGACCTAGCAGGTAACTCCTTGAAGGATTGAGTCAATGGGTTGCAAACAAAGAAGTTTCGCTGACCAATTTCAAGAAAGCAAACTAGCCCCCCAGCAGATGCCACTGGGAAAAGAATCAACTTTGAGGGCAGTGCTGACACGGTTGGGTGATACCACTTTTTAATAGAAGGGTCGTACATGGCTCCTGAATTTGCACGCTCTTGGGTTATGATATAAAACCACGGGTTTGCGTGTTGAACTTGCGCACAATGCTGAGAAAAACTTGGAGAATTCAGCAAGGAATTCCAACGCCAGCATACAGAACGGAAACGGAAAAATGTGGCAATGGGAAGTCGAGCAATCACAGCCTCTATTAAATCCTCTGGAAAATCTTTCCAAATTTGTTGTTCCATAACTTCAGTCATAGAGGACCTTCCAGATGATTTCCCCCTGCTCTGATCTCTTCGGGGCTTCTTTGTAGATGGATGTTTTAGAGGTTCCACCATCCTCAAATTTCCAGACTTTCCAGCTGCCATTACAAGGCCACAGCAGTCATCTACAGAGTTATCATCAATATCAAGGAAGGACCATCTGTAAAAAATATAAGCGAAAATGTTTAACATACTACACACCATTAACTAGCAAAATAAATGTGCATACTAAGATCAGCATGATTCACAATATAATAATAATAAATCATCGTTACACATTTATATACAAAGTGATATTCTATTTGAAATTCAGATTGAGCCACATCATACTTCAACGATCGAGAATGTAACACCATGATGCAAATAATGCACAATATCCAGAATATATGTTGCATAGTCAATAGTGAACAAAATCTCAGCTCACACCACAAACATGGCTGTTTCAAATATAATCTAGTTAATAGTAAAAAACCAAACAGCTATTGCTAGAGATACTATTACTAAGTAGCAAGTACATGATAAGTAGAAAAATCCAGCCATGAAGTTTGCAATGATTGCTTAACGCAATGTCAAATGTACAGTTCATTATGTCACTATTCCTAGCTCTAGAAGTGCACGAAATCAACCATATTTAGTAGGGGGTGATAGCAAACCAAGGTGATCCATCTACTATTAACAGGAAATCTTCAAAATGCTAATAGTAAATCACTGTCAAACAGTATTGTAATGTACAAACACATCTTCGCATTCAAATGCAAAGGAAAGTAATGATCGTTCTTAACACTTTGCTGCTAAAAAAAATAAAGCACCCTTAACCGCAATAAGTAAAAATAAGAAGATTCTAATGTTCTTAATAGCAGGTCTCTCTACAGTGTGAGTATGTCTCTTCTGTTAATTATCTCCTTTTATTGTAAAACTTTGCTCTAAACTCCTGAACAGTATTTCAAGTTCAAGTTCATAGCATTCAATTTTGGCTGATCAGCAAACCAATTTTTGATTTTCCAAAACTAAAAATAAACAGAATGGGATTATGCAGCAAATTTAAAATAAACAAATAAGTAACAAAGTCATGAAGGGATGATGAATTAGTTAGGAAAGGTGAGAGAAGAAGAATTTTGGGGGCAAATGGGAAGACATATGGTGATGAATTTCACAAACGATGCTTGTAACGTGATAGAATTAGGCAGGGAAAAAGAAAAAGAAAATGTAACATGGAGAAAGCGAGTTACTTTAGCGTCTTACTAGGTTACCGTTCCAGAAATTAGGGAATCAGAACCGCAACGATATAGGCGATAGCAGAAATTGAAGGGCGGCAGAACAGAGAGAAAGAAAGCGAGGCGAAGGAGGGTTAAAGAGAGTAAAAAGCAAAAGAGGCATGGGAAAATGGAAATAGATCTAAGAGAAAGAGAAAGAGAAAGAGAAAGAGAAAGAGAGATACCTGGGATGATTGTGAAGAGAAGAAGACTGAAGGATGAAGGAAGATGAAGGAGACGTTGGGGAAGTGGTTGAAGATGTGTGAAGGAGCTGGTGCAGGTGAGCGATTAGGTGCCTCAGCATGGCAGCCTCCCTCTTCTTCCTCCTTCTTCTTCTTCTTTTGCAGTTCTGTGTCTCTGAAACCCCCCTCTCTCTCTAACCCATAACCAGAGAGGTCCGCGTGTTCTGAGTATGGAAGGAATTTCCACGTTGGAAGAGAAGAAAAACAGCGCAGTTATAAGCTGAGGCTCACCCGTGCGCCCACTTTATCCTCTCTCTCTTTCACTCACTCCGCATTTTCCTTTCTTATCAACTATTCACTTTACTTTATCCCCCTCCCTCCTTAATTATTTTTTAACTATTTTTAAAATCGCCCAGTAAATTGGCTTAGCCTTGTGGGATTCCAATTCCATGCAAAAACGTGAATGTAACTTTGAAAATATGTACGACTGAAGAAGAGTCTGAGAATTGGAATGAATTTGAGCACTGAATAATTGCATATATGCAAATTCAGTACGATCACCAACCAACACAGCACAACAGAATGCAGGCCAGTGCCACACAGTCACACCTTTTTTCCATCGTCACGTGTTTTTACCCAAATACCCTCCACTACTACTCATTCCTCATAAGTGCCTTTGCGCCAAGGGGTAGTCATTATGCCTCCCCACGCCTTTTGACTCGCTTCTTTAATCATCTATCATTATTTCATCCATTTTTATAAATTTCTTATTTTATACTTTATGTTAGGCAAATACAAAACATAGGGACTCCTATGGTTTCAAATCTCTCTGCCATTGGAATTTACACTTTTAAGCCACTTAATAAACAATTATTTGGACTAATGCCGTATTATGATAGAAATTATGCTACAAATTAAATATAATGAATGTTAGACTAATACAGTGCAATATCATCATTGTATTAACATATATGTCTGTATAATAATTAGTATTTAAATGAATGACTGTTGTTGGCTAGTCTATTTTTGTAAAAAAAATCGTGACTTAGAAGATGGGTATTTGTAGGTAGCAAGTACTCCTTCACCAAATCAACTCATATACATACCAACATTCCCAAGCTATTTACAATTGCATAGAATAAAAATTGAATCCCAAAATACTTAAAAATTTCCCAAATGGACGAAACCTCTCCAAAATAAAAAAGCTTTATAATTTCGAAGATATTTCTCTTCATTGTCTTGTCATTTAATTGATCTTCATGAATAATGAATATAGAAGCTGACTAGTGAAACTTTTATTCATCTTTATTCTAATAAACATAATGGGGACTATGGTATGGTATGTATAATGAAAAGAAAAAAATGATAAAGTTGGGAAGCTTTGTTAAGGAGTGTCATGATTAATGAGAGACTTAAAAAGGAGGAGTTAGTAATAGAGGGGGATTAGAGTGGGTTCTTTTGAAACTTGAATAGAATGATTAGGTTAGTGAAAAAAAACAAAGAGGGATGGGGATGCATATTTTGCGGTGAGTAATGATTTCATTTGCTACCCATATGGAAATGATACATAGATAAGTACTACTTAGGTGGTTATATTCATAATTTCATATATTCCACCCTCCCTTTGGTGGGTTGGTACATAAATATATGGTTTGATAACTCATGATGATCATCATCATGGATTCCCTTCTTTTACGTGTGCATAATTGCATCCATCTAACCATCCATTACTTCTACGTGTGCCTTTCAGATCCCTTTTTTATCTTCTATATTCCTTAATCTCACCGCCTTGCCGATCTTACCAACTCTATTTTCTATTTTCTTCCCTCCTTGTTCCTTCCTTTTCATATAAATTCTAATGATTCTACGGGCACCATATTCCTTAATACAATTTTTCTTAGAAAATGTGCTTCATTTATTTGACAAACACAAATTTCCGGTCAAATACGCATAGAATATATTGGGGAATAACGTGTTATGATTTAATTTCTTGGCGTTTACAAAAACAAAATTAAAAGAGAAGAGAGACAAGCAATTCTCCAGAACGTGAGAATACATTCCATTGGATGCATGCTTTCGATAAAATATGTGTAAGTAATTAGTGAATTGTTGTTTGTTTGCCTGAAAATGATGACGTATTTGGGGACTTTGATAATGATTCATCCATGAGAATGAGGCAGGCGCTCAAGTGTGAACATCATTGCACATATCTGAATCTGACAGGGGAAGCTCATGGACCTTTGTTTTTCGGCCTCGACAACTTCATGGAGTTCATCGTTTAATGTGCTAATATTTTGGGCCCGGTCATGTTCTTAATAGGCTAGGCTAGGCCCCTTCCTAGTACTATCTGGTTACAACTATAATGGGCCATTTAATAATATAGTAATAGGCCCAAATAGAAACTGCCTTGTCAGGCGCAAAACAAAAAGGGCTCATTTTTCATAGACCAAAATTTTGAAACTTTAATAGTTGATACTACCAAAAAAAAAAAATTTTAATAGTAAGGTTTAATTATTCTGTTAGTGTCTATAATTTTATCAAATTTACAATTTAATTTTTATATCTCTTTTTTTAATTGAGTTTTTATATTAATTTTAATTTTATAACTAGGTCCTTTTTTATATCAAAAACATTGGAAGTGTTTAAAAAACTACAAATCAACGTCTTATTAGCAGAAGTCTTGGAGCAAATGTTGTTATATGCAAAGTTCATGAAAGAATTGCTTAATAAAAAAATAACTCTAAAGAAAGATAAGACAGTAATTCTCACCAAAGAATGCAATGCTATCATTCAAACGAAATTGCCATAGAAATTAAAAGATCTTGAGAGCTTTTAAATTTCATACACTATTGGAAAAATCACCATTGGAAAAGCACTATATAATCTATGAACAAGTATCAATTTAATGTAACTGTCTATAATGAAAAAGTTGCGCCACAAGGATATCCCTCCAGCTAGCGGATAGATCAATAAAATTTTTTTATGGAGTCGTGAAAAATTTATTAGTCAAGGTAAAAAAAAAATTTACAGACTTTGTGATCATTGATATAGAAAAAGATAAGAGTGCTTTTATAATCTTGAAAAGACCTTTCCTAATCACTGGACATGAAGACCTTTCCTAATCACTGGACATACATTCATAGATGTTCAAAAAAAAATAATATTAAGAATTCATAATGAATAAATGATCTTCAATGTTTTTAAAGCCATACAATATCCAAATAAAGCATAAAGTTGTATGAAAGTTAACTTAATTAATTGATTAGTGCAAGAGGTTATTGAAGAAGAATTCTTCCTCAACTCTGTGAAAGTTTTTCAAACTCCATTCTCGGAAGCAACTGAAGAGTTGGCTGAAGAAGATGATTTAGACCAGATAAGAAAAGCTATTGTTACCTTTTTTCAAGAGAAGGGTGAACCATTATATTACACTTGTGAAAGGTATAAGAAGCTGTTAGAAAAGAATCCACACTATGCCCTACCTAAATGGCTTTTAGTCCAATTCTTTTATGATGGACAAGTCTCAAAGATGATGATTGATTCATCGACTGAAAATTTCCTTAAAAAAAGAGCATCGGACGAGGTATGGACAGTGATAGAAGAAATGACTAAAAACATCATAAAAAAGGGAAATAAAGAATTGGAGGGTGCATACTTAATGAAGGATGGCACTGAAAGGTGTTGTAAAGCATCAATCTCAAACCTAAAAGTGGTATTTGGTAGGTTGGTAGGTGGCATTTAGATATTCTTTATTTTTTTTATCTCAAAATCTGAAAGGTAATATTCTCTTTTACAATCCAGATGAGCAAGCAGGTTCGGAAGTGGGTTGGTATTGGAGTGGGTCTGCTGCCAAAGTCTATGACTCACGCAATGGTTACTTGTGGTTGTGTAAGCAGCTGTTTGGTTGGGAGGAGAGGGATAATTAACTTTGATTTTGGCGTCAGCTTGTTCCGGAAAAGCATAAGTTTTTAGTTTGGTTGTGTCTTAAGGAGGCTCTTCCTACTGCAAGTTTTCGCTTTAGAAGATGGATGTCGTCATCGGATAGGTATCCAAGATGTTTTTCTAGCCACTAATCAGTTTTACATTGTATTCGGAATTGTCCAAAAGCTCAGCTTGTTTGGCATAAGTTGGATATTTCTTGTCATCCTTTGGATTTGAAGAGCTGGTTCTTGTATCATAATAGAGAGCATCCGTTCAAGTTCTTTTCGGGACTTTGGTGGATATGGCGAGTAAGAAATAATGACATCTTTAATCCCCATTAAACTTGGCCTCCGGAAAAAGTGATTTGTCTAGCATTAACTTCAGAAAAGGAGTTTAGGAATATTTTTGAATTACAACGTATGTCCATTCCCTCTACTCTAAATGGTTTTTGGAATCCCCCATCCATTGGTACTTTTAAGATTAATTGTGATGCTAATTATTTTGGTTCGGGTGATAGTGTTGGTTTTGCTTGTGTTATTAGAGATTGTAATGTGAGTTGGCAAAGGGGGTGTTTGGGAATGATTGAGAGTAATAGTATTCTTCAATGAGAATTGTTTGCTATTTGGAGAGGATATCTCTTAATTTGGGATATGGGTCAACGAGATGTTATTTGTGAGACGGATTATGTGGAAGCATTTAATCTTGTTACTCAAGATGATTTTGGGTTTATTGATCAATTGGTGCTCAAAATAAGAGATATTATGTGTTGGAATTAGTGTGTTGATTTTCGTTTAATTATGAGAGATGCAAACACGGTAGCAGATACTATGGCAAAGATGACGATGAAATTACAACTTTCGTATGTGGAGCTTCTTTCACCTTGAGAAAAGTTTAAGAGTAATTTTAAACGAAATTGTCCCTCTATTTAAGTAGTTATTTATTTTTATTTTTTTTATTTAATTTATTTCAGTCACCGAACAAAAAAAAATGTCCAACCTAAAAAGATTAACATCAAGCTAGTAATGATAAAAAAGTATTTGTTGAAAAGTAACCTAACAATGGTTAGTTTCTTTTCCTTTTCTTTTCATTTCATATTTGCATCCTTCTTCTTTTGTATGCATCCTTCATCTTTTGTTTACGTTTTTATTTTATATATATATAAAAAAAAAACTCATGCATGCACTATCACGTAACACTCAGCATTTTATTCTCCCTCCACACTCTTCATCAAAGTCTTTATTGTTTTTATTTTGTTTTACAGAAGAGATAAAATTTCATTAAATAAAAAAACATTATATTTAAGTTTAAAGAAGTAAAGTAAAATTTTTTGGATTGTATTATAGATACACAATTTGATTAAAAAAATCTTAAATAATAAAACAATTTTTTAGTTTCTAACTTACACCATAAGTATTATAGTAAAATATCTTTCTAGAGTAGATAATTTTTTTTCGCACACAAAAAACTTCCCTCGATAAATATATAAAATTTTCAGAATTTGTAACACGAACAAACTATTATAAAAGTGGGGAAAAAATCACCACGATAAAAGAGATAATACTATAAAATAATATTGAAGTTTAAAATACTAAAGCAAATATAAACTTAGGAGAAAAGAGAAGGTGAGGAAGAAAGGGAAGAGTGGGAAGAGGAAGAGATGTTTTATCTATTTTTTTATGAAAAAATATAAATAATTAATTTTTGTGAGTTAACATTAGTTTTTTTTATTTTTAATTTAAAATTTATAATTAAGAGTTTATAATTTAAATTTTAGAATTTAATATAAATAAAATTATTTTTAAAAAAATTAATTAGTATTAACTAAAAAAAGGGTTAATTTTTCATATTTTTTTAATTACTTCAAAGGAACCCCTTATTTTATCTTTATTGGCTAGTTTGCCATACTTGGATCTTTTTCACTCGTACTCTATTATTAAATTTTTATGTGGATGTTAAATGTTGTTGAGCTGCATACAAGCATTTTAGGGATTTTGGTCATTTTCTGCTTGGTCCTGTTATTGGTGATTTAGGGATTTTGAAGTTTGATTATCACTATACGAAGGTATTTGATTATAGCATGAGCTATGATTGTTTGTGTTTGATCATAATATTACCAAGTGTGATCAATGGAGAGATTTTACAGTTCATGATTTGTTTGAAAGACATTGAACTTGTCACGGCATCAAGAAGAAATTGGTTTCTAATGCTCCAATCGTTTAATAATGTTTTTTCCACCCCTTGATCGTTGATTGTTGTAGCTCTTCTGTCTTGTGTTCCAGAAGTTGTATCTAAAATATGCTTCTTAAACCCTTGTTCAAATTTTTTTAATATATATGCTTGACATTGTTTTGCATAATGGAGTTATAGCTGTGGTTGTTTATAGAGACAGGACACTGAGATAGAGACACAAAGATACACGATCGTGTTTGGCAGAGGAGATATGGACAGAGATATTGTGTTAGAGATATTAAATTAGTGTATTTTGTGTCCATTCTGACAGGAAGGATACAGAGACACTAACACAACTTATTTTTTATTTTTTCTTTTATTATTCTTGTTAATTTTTCATAATTATATTTTTATTATTATATTTTTCATCTCAAATGTTTTGAATGAAAAAAAATGAGAATAAATTTGATTTTCATAATTTGTTTTAGTTTATCACCAAACAAAATACAAGAACACAAAATTTTGTGTCTCAATCCATTAGTGTCTTGTCCTATCCTGTTCTCAGTGTCTTGTCATGTCCTATTCTCAAAAATAAACATAGTCCATATGTTAGTATTTGTTCAATTTGAATATTATTAGGTAGATTTTACCTTGATTTATGGTCACTAGAAAGGTCTAACAAGTAAAAGAAATTTACTATAGAATTGTAGTCATCTACTGTTATTGATGTCTATTCAGTGCCAGCAAAAACATAACCAAATTACTATTGACAGCAGAGATCTTTTGATTGTTTTACTGGTTGGTTTATATTTGATAAAAATACTGCTACGGTTTGTTCAAAAATTCTAAGGCACTAGTTATTAATTCTTTTATATAGACAATGTTACCCATTTATCGCTATGTTTAATGCCTTATGCAGTTTATATACTTGTGTTATTTTTCAGGTTATCCACTTGATAATGTTAAACATTTGTGTGACAAAGAATTGAGAATGACTATTGATAATTATCATCCAAGCAATAAGACAGGACGAGGAGATTTTGGAACTGAATGTAAGAATGACTCATGTATACGTTGAAATTTTGTGGAATTAATATGCATGTTGAATAGATACAGACTCAAAGTTACAAGAATGATTTCTTAAATGTGTTAATGTCTCAAATCTCAATAGTCAATGTTATAGTTTCTTTTTTCATTTTCTTCCTTTCTTTTATATTGAATTATGAATTAATGTTTCTATTGTAATGCAAGTGCCAATTTCAGACATTTTATTATGCTATTCTAGATGGATTTTGTTTGTAGTACAGTAAAAAAATATTTGGTTAATAACCATAAATTCAATGAATGTTTTGGCACTTGGAGTTAATTATGTTTCCAAACTTTGTCTACCTTGCTCGCATTTGATTGCATTATGTGCATGCCTTTTTAAACTTTTAGTTTTTGTGCTAAGAATGAATGTATCCAGAGTCTTAATCCTCGTTTATTTTAACTACAATCTAATTATAATAAAATTTAAGAATTCAAATCAAAGTTTAAACTCATTAATTATATTATAAACAATCATATTTCAAATCATATTATAAAATCTGATTATAATTAAACATATTCAAGGTAATAACCAAATTTAAGAATTGTCCAAATCAAAGTTCAAATTCATGCTATAATTAGAGTATAATTAAATATATTTCAAAATCATTATAAAATCCAGTTATAATTAAATGGACTCAAGATAATAATCAAACTTAACATTCAAACTAAAATTCAAACACATGTTATAATTAGAATATAATTAAACACGTTCTAAATTATAATACAAAATTTGGTTATAATCAAACACATTTATGGTAATAATTAAATTCAATAATCAAAATCAAAGGTTAATACTATAATCATATTATAATCAAATATGCTCTAAATTATAGTACAAAATCTTGTTATATTAAAACTGCCATAAAAGAAATTAAAGATTATAAGAAAACTAACGATTCAAATGATTGATACATCACAAAACATCTACAAGTCTTTACAAATCCTTTGATAAACAGAGGATAATTGGAGACAAGACAACATGTGTTACACACATAATTAATTTTGTATAATTCTCTTTTCTAGGTACAGAAAAACAGAATATGATAAAAGAATCAAGTATAAATAATGATGAAAATTCCCAATAAATACCTAAATTCTCTAATAGCGTGATGTTGGACTTCTCATAATATTCAACGTTTTAGATAAGATGTCTTCTTGTGTATATTTATGTTTGGAAGTTTCTGTTGCTGCTGTTTTGAGTCAGCGTCTTTGTAGAAGTCTTCTGTAATAATAAAAGAGTCCTATTTCTTTTTTCTTTCTAAGCCTTGATCAACTGCCCGCCACAAACTGAAGACGAGCAAAGCAGAAGCAGTAAAGGCCTCAACTTCGCTCACAAGAGGAAAGAAACATTTATCATAATTAAACTAACTCATATACTATAATTAGATTATAATCAAATATGCTCTAAATCATAATACAGAATCCGATTATAATCAAACAGACTCATAATAATCAAATTCAATAATCGAAAGCAAAGTTTAATGTTATAACCAAACTATATTTAAATACGGTCTAAATTATAGAACAAAATCTTATCATGAAGAAAACTTTAACATAACAAGTCTAAGAAAAGGTAACTCTCAAATCAAATGTAGATGTCCAACTCAAGGCACAAGCAATAACAGTTGAAGATTTAAATTTGCTGAGTGATTTTAGGATTACAAAAACAAGCAATTATTCACAAAAAGTCCAATACTAAAAAATAAAACTTAGTTGATGATATTTTCACACAATTGACATTTTACCAAATAAAAAAGTACTTTAAAATTAAGATGATAATATGTTGACATTTTACTAAACAGATTGTGGTAAAAAATAATGAATCAAGTAGAATATACAATAATCAAATTTAAGAATCCAAATAAAAAATCAAACTCATTCAATAATTAAATTATAAAAATATAAAAAAGTAAAATATGCTAAAACACATTAATCAGCTAATTTGCAACAAAAAAAAAAATTTCAACTAGCTGCTACAACATCAGCTCAAAAGACTTGTATCCAGTGGTTTGATGCACCTTTAAATCAATAAACATCAACTTTTTTTAAAATAGAATCAAAATCTTAAGATAATAAGAATTATAAGTAAACGGTATTAAAAAAAACTTTCGTGAAGTGCGTGAGAGAAGCAAAGAGAAGAGAAAAAAGCGAAAAATGAAATGTATGCAGAGGTGCAATCGAAAAGAAGAGAAATAAAGTGTTAAGTGTATACAATAAAATTGTTCTGTCAAAAAAATAAAAATTACTATTGGAAAAGAAGAAAACAGAAAACAATAAAAAAAATTATCTATTTTCTAGACACATTGTCTTTTTTCTATATTCGTATTCGTTTATTTTTTATCCGTATTTTTCTATTATATCTCTATAAAATAACTAAAATTGATAGCTAAAAGTGATATATAAATAATATTGTTTAACTGAACAAAAATTCACTAAAATCTATTAAATTATTTAATAATTTTTATTATTAGTTTTATATAAAATTAATTAGACCTGTACTTCGTCTATTTTTAATTGGATTCAACTCTAAACTAAAGTAACACTTGCTAATTTGTAATTAAATGGAATTATATATTTTATTTGACACATGCCTAGTGTGGAAACGACAAACGAGGGAAGGGTTACTATAAAGTTAACGCAAGTGGCCGAGGCAGAGTTTACTGTACACATCGCCGAATGTGCTCACGTGGACCTTCTTGGTTTAATCATGTGCAGCCTTGACAGGGATCTTCCACTTTTCATTTCTCATTTTATTTATTTATTTATACATCTACTTTTAAAAGATGAATCTAAAATTATTAATATAATTAAAAAATTAAAAAATAATTAAACGATTTTAATAATTATTTTTAAAAAATAAAAAAACATTTAACAAAAAAATTATCAATTTTAATTAGTTCTTAACAATAAATTAACAATTTAATATGTTATGTAAGTTTATTCTGTTAATATAAAAAAATATTAACAAAAAAATTAATCAATTTTATAAAAATAGAGATTAAAAATAAAAAATATTTTTTATTAAAATCTTCGTTGTCTTTTAAAATAATTGTCAAAATTATTTAAAAAATTTTTAATATTAAATCAAAAGATATTTATGTTTAATTTTATATCTTAATAAGGCTTGTTGGAACAATCGTTCTAGATTCTAGCATTAGGCCATTAGCTTCAGCCGACCATTTGGAACCTTCACTTATCATTGATCACTGCATTTGGTTTATACTTGTTATTCTTAGTTAGTTAATAAATTGTTTCGGTGTATTTATCTATTATTTATTTTTATTTACTATATATAATATAGATATGGAAGAGAATGACTGAATGAGTACAATTTTTTTCAAGTATCACTTTATATACGATTTATAAATAATATAATTTTATTAATTCAAATACTAAAATCCAAGAACCAGTTATTAAAATATTAAATATTTTCTAGTTTGATTAATTTCATATTTATTATTAATATATATTTAATTAAAAAATAAATTAATACTTAGTAGGATAGTGCTTAACTGCTTATAATATTAATCACAATTCACAAATCACAATAAATAATAAAATATTAATATATTAAATTAGTTTTTAACTAAACCCTTTATTTTAAATCCTGAGCTTTTTATTCAACTTTGTTTTTCAGAAAAGAAAAAACACAACTCAGACAAGCCTGTATGTACTGTGCATTACTGCATTCCCTATTCTGCCATTTGTTCCACGACCAATAATTGAGATTTGAGAGGCATCCAAAGTATTCATGTAAATAATTCTAACCTAGATGCATTAAAAAGAAAAGAAAAAGGTTTCTATCAATATATTAATATATTTTTTTGAGTTACACGATCTAAGCCATTGATTTCTCACATGAATTGTTACACACTTACATAAGCCCTAGTTATATGTAAATCGTGTTAAAATTATTTGCATAATGGGACGCATTTTAATTTAGGGGCAACATTTTATAAAGCCTGAATTGGAATATTAGAAAACAATGATATATTGAATCTATCTTCAAATTATAAACGTTTTTTTTAAGGGAAATTCAGATTACTCGTTAATTCTTTTCTCCCTCATGAATGACAAGTGAAAATCCTTTTTATCTATCAGCTTTTAGCATACCTATTCTATTTCAAGCTGATTAAATTATTTTAGCCTCGCTCAAACAAGTTACGTTGGTCATAAGTTAACAATTTATTTAAAGGATATGTATGAACCAATGCTAGCTAAAAGTATATAATTTGCATTTCCGTTTGTTTCATCTAATTGATTATTCGCTAACTTTTGTTGACTTAATTGTACTTAAGTGATATCTCACTTAAAATTGGCATTGACTAAATAAAAATTAGTTTAATTAATTTTAATAACTTCCAATAATAAAGTAAAGTAGTATATCCAAAATCTAATGATGCGCGTTTTAGTCTTATATTTTTAATAAAATAAATTCTGAAGAGAAATTATGTTAAAATAATCATAGACTTCTTTTGTTTTTAGTCAACATGAATTAAATATATTGTTGAAGAATTGGAATAATGCAGAAGAAAGGACACAGGAGTGACAAATCTTGAAAAAAAGGAAGGTGCTAACGTGGCACGAACAAGTGCACCATATGATATGCGTGAACGTCCACGTGTCTGTTTCTGTTACTGTTTGTGGCTGCTCTCTGCTCTCTGCTTTGAATCACTGCGCCTTTCTCTCTCTGTAAATGAAACACCCATCCACTTTTTCAAATTAAAATGAACCGTTCCCTTATTCGTATTGCTATTGCTGTTGTTAACTTGTTAATTGTTATTGTATTCATATGTTTCTTCAGTCCCTGTAATGTAAGACTCTGCTTTCTTCCCTCTTTCTTAATTTCATATTTAATTATTTGGTTTAGCCTTTTTAAAAAGAGCTTTGTAGTATGTGGATTAAATTAATAGCATTAAGTATTATAGAATTAGATTAATATGATTACTGGTATGTGTGGTATGTTGCTGCCACTTTTTGAACTCTTTATTTCCATTTGTGGGTAGACTCACATTGCAACTTTGCTTTCTTTTTCTGAAAGCCTCTCAGATATTAAATAATGTAAGTAAAGGTTCAGATGATTTTCTTCTTTTGGTTTCTTCTTCTTCTTCATCCTCATATCTGTGTGTCCTTTTTTGGTTTATCATTTTTTCTTCGGAAAACAAAAATGCTAAGAAAAACAAGCTAGGTTTTCATGAAATTTGCATTGAGTCCTCCATTCTCCCTCTCTTTCTTTCTCTGCTCATTGAGCTTCACTCACTGTGCATTTTTCAGGGTAAAGGGACCAGCACTTTCCCTGTGTACTTGCAAATACTACGCTAATTCTTTGGTTTTCATATTTAAGTAGCTGATCAGAATAATTACCCTTTAATCTCTCTATGCTTTACCTTGTTGGTTTTTGGGCTTTAGCTTTATGATTGAAATGTCACAGTCAGCTAGATGGGTCATTCTCATTGGAGATCGATGAGATACACTTAACACGAATCATTGTGTATTTGTATTGTTGTTTGTTGGGGTGGGGGGTCAAGATTCATTGGTTTTGGGTATTTATGATTCGGAGGTAGGTTGTTCCCCACCATAGATTTTGATGGGGAAAAATCAGAGTTTAAATCTGGCTTTGCTGCTATTGTTTTCTAACTTTGCAAGTTCTTGTCTGTCTATATTTCTTTCATCATAAGCTGGGTGGTTGTTGTTGTGGGGTCTCATTCAATGACCGACTCTACTTCTGACGTTGCTCTGTGATAACCATGAATTATTGGATTTTGAAAGCTTTCCAAAGGCAAGTTTTGGTAACTTGGAGGAAGAGATAAAACTATTTTTTCTTTTGGTGGGGACTGATTGTTATATATCACCTTGAGAATTATTGCCACTACACTACTACTGCCACGCCTCTCTGCCTCTCAACCACATGAATTAGATCTGCATAACACTGTTGTTTTGATTGAAAAAACTAGTTAATTTTGCCTTAGCAATTAGTAATGCCTTGATTGTATTAAATTTGTGGCAGTTTCACCAATTTTGGATGTTAATAAGTGCCCTTGTTAATGATTTATCTGCAAATGTGCACCTTGCTTTTGAGAATCATTGATTCAGTTTGTGTATGGTTTCTTTGAGATTGGTTTTTATTGTTTTTAAAGAGTTTGTATTACTCTTCCTTACTTGTATAGAAACTAACAGTAGAATTCTTTTGGATTGTGCCTAGCANNNNGAGTGGAATGCAAAATCTCCCTCACAATGGGAGTGGGAGCACCTGTTCTTCTCCAATGCAAAAGTAACCGAAAACCCCAAATTACAACCACCACCAGATTGGAGTGGTGAAGCAAATGGAGAAACCAATGTTGGGTTGTTGGACAATTCTGGTGGTAGTGGTTGCTCTGAGTCTGAGCTCATGAACCCATCTTCATCAAGAAGCTCGAAATCTGCTTCCATCAATTCATCTTCCAATAGGGATAGCAAAACATCTATCTTCACCTTAGAAAGTTCCCAAGATGATTCCAGTGGTAAAAAAGAAGAGCTGGTTGAAAACTCTCATTCGCATGAGGCCCCTCCTGGCTCTGGCGAACCGTTGCTTACTCTAAAGCTTGGTAAACGCTTGTATTTTGAGGATGTTTGTCCGGGAAGTGATGCCAAGAAGAACCAGTCTTCCTCGGGTGCTCCGATTCAAGCTGTGAGTAGTGGAAAGAAATCTAAGTCCAATGCTCAGAACATGCAATATCCATGCTGCCAGGTTGAAGGTTGTGGCCTTGACCTCTTGTCAGCTAAAGATTATCATCGCAAACATAGAGTTTGTGAAAATCATTCCAAATCTCCAAAGGTGGTTATTGCTGGTTTGGAACGTCGATTTTGCCAGCAATGTAGCAGGTTTGCTTCTAAATAAATATCTGATTGTTTGATTAATGATAAATAGTTCTCAGAGTGACATATTAGGATTTAAGCTAGTCAATCAAATACATTGCTTGTCTTTCGTAGGTTCCATGGTCTGTCAGAGTTTGATGAAAACAAAAGAAGCTGCAGACGGCGTCTTTCAGATCACAATGCACGGCGCCGGAAACCTCATCCTGAAACTGTCCAGTTAAATCCATCAGATTTGACTCCGTCGCCTTTTGGTAAAACTCTGTTCGCAATATGACTATGACTGTTAATTAGTAGCTGATTCTGGTTTGCAATGGCTCCTTGTTTTACACACTTTTAGATTTCTTCTTCCAGAAGAAATCTAAAAGTGTAAGCATATTTTGAAATGGTTAACATAAGTTGTTAACGAGTTGATGTTGCAATTTTTGTGCAGCAGTTGGGAGGCAACAGATTAGCCCCTTCACTTGTACAACGAGCGGAGCCGCGAATACAGTTTGGCAAGACATGCGGCGGAGCAAGCAGCTCCCCCAGACGAAAGATTTTCTGTTGAAGGCTGTGAAAGGCAACAATGAGATACCAAGTATTGTGAGCATGGTCACAGAGGATAATTCCAAAGGCATTGCATTTGCAAGCAAGACTCTTATACTTTTAACAGATTGATTCAAACTCACTCTCTCTGATATTTCTTGTTTGTTTACCTGAGTCTTTATTTTCAGGTGTAGAGGATTCAACTACGTGCTCTGATACTCAAGATTTCCAGAGTGCTCTCTCTCTTCTGTCAACCGAGTCTCATCAGCCTCAGCGCTTGCCTATTGCTTCCTCAGAATACTGGCACACTGATCAACACCCATTGGCTTCCACCATGTGGCTCACCTACCCAACTTGCGACGACACCATCACCAACCGCTCTCAGGAATTTCAGCTCTTACGAGAACCTTATGATTCTGCTTTTAGTTATCACCACTTGGATTAACAATCCTCTTTCACCCTCACTCACAAGGTTAGAGGTTGCACACATTTTGGGTTCTTATTCTTGCAGTTTTGCAGCTTTAGGCTTTTCTGCAACCACACCAACTCGCTAATTTGTTCCCCTTTTTTTTATATAATTTTAAAGCACTTTTGTTTTGCTGCCGGGGACAGAATGCTTTTATCAAACATTCTAAAAAATTAAATTAAGGTTTCATTCTTTAAAAAACATTGCTTAATTATTTAAGACTTTTTTATGCTTGTACTCTTAAACTTTTTTCGCGTTATTAGTTTGCGATATCTTAAACTTCAATAATGTTTTCAAGAGTATTAAATATTTTCCATGCGTAAATAAGTGGAAACATTCCAATCAATTAAATATTGAATGAGAAAGTAAGTTAGCTTACATCGAGTTACTTCGTTTCTATTATGAGCAATGTTAGGGGCCAGCAATTTTTGTGATTGTTAGCCATCAACTAGCCATCAATGATGATTTGATGGTGTGAGATTGGTGTGAAATTTCATCCAATCGCTCATCTTCTTCTGCTCGTTACATGCTGGCCAATATTCAATAAAACTGCTGACCCTGTAGACTTTTCCTTTCTATTATTTGTAAAGCTGAGTTTAATGCTTTAAGAATGAAAGAAAATAATAATAAAAAAAATAAAATAAATTTTTTTCTCTTAAAATTTGTAAAAAGTCTTAAAAATAATTTTAGGTTTTATTTTGTTTTAATTTTATTAAATTTTTTATTTGAATTTCTCAAAAACTTTGAACCAATCTGACAACAATATATGATAATTATTTTTGAATTGTTTGTATTGAAGATTATTCTTATAAAATTATTATTGAATTGATTTTAAATGTTTTAAAAATATATTTGATGCAAATAAATTTTTTTTAAATATAATTAAAATAAAATAAAATTTAGGAATATTTTTAAAATTTTTGTCAAATTTAATAAAAAAATACTTTACCAAAAAAAATCAGTAAATGAGGATGAATTATATGATAAAGATGTAAATTTATAGATTTTTTCTTTAATAAAATGAAAGAAAGATTAATAAGGGTGAGATTTATATTTTGGATAATAATAAAATAATAAAAAATAATTATAAAAATAATTTTTTTTTTCTATACGTCTCTAATCTGTGTATAGTAGAATGTCTCCAAACGAGAGTATATATAAGAAGTGTTTGTCGGATTAAGCTGGGTGGAATATGAATGAACACGTTTCATAAAAGACAAATACATTATTGAGACAGGTAATTAGAGAATATGATTTGAAAATGACGCGATTACCGTGGCAGACTCCCAAATTGATAAATCAAACACTTGCAAACTGATGCATCCGTAATACATCCATCAGATCTGGCACGCTAGTAATTGTAACATTGAATGGTTGCTTTCAAATCACTGCGAACCAGCAATGAAGAAAGAAAACGAACGTTATTTACTCATCATAAGTCATAACAATTTATTTACTCCTCTGAAATGCTCACCAAAATTCACGCTGGTGGATTGCAACAAGTCAACAACCAAGATGATAGCAATTCAAAGGTTCAGCAAGAAGTTGATTGTGCGGGTTGAAACTTGAAATGGCTTTCAGGCGGAATACAACTATAATCATCAACACGATAGACAACACAGGAAATGAAGTGGGTGATGCATTTAAAGACTGTCATAACCAACATTACTTAGCTTCTGTACTACTAACAAATAGATAGTAGGATAGATGTATCATGTATGTATAGCGTGAACCAAAAATGAGTTGCAACTTGCAACTTCATGGCTCATGCAAGAATCAATTCTTGAACAGATCCCTTCAAAGTTCAAACATTCACCATACCGAATGCCTGCTGAAATAATATTGGGTCTCAAGCGACGGGCCCAGGCCCAAAGCAGCAATCCAATCCATCTACTATTTACGAAAACAAAACAGTTCAGATTTGTTGGATCAAGCTTTGGTAAGTATACTTAATTATTTGGGTAAATTACATAGACATATGAATTGAGAAAAAAAAGGTAAAGTATATTTTTTGTCCCTGAAATTTGACAAAAATTTTAAAAATATTCTTAAGTTTTATTTTATTTCAATTTTGTTCTAAAAGTTTTCGATTTGCATCAAATATACTCCTGACGGCTAATGTTTCAAAAAATTTAAGACCAATTCAACAACAATTTCATAAAAACAACTTTTAATACAAGCAAATCAAGCATAATTTTCATGCACTATTGTTAGATTGGTCTTAAATTTTTTTGAAAATTTAGCCGTCGAGGGTATATTTGATGCAAATTGAAAACTTTTAGAACAAAATTGAAACAAAATAAAACTTAAGAGTATTTTTAAATTTTTTGCCAAATTTAAGGGATAAAAAGTATACTTTACCCTGTTAAATTACAGATATCCTAAACTGAAATTAATTATATATCTGTCTCATTTGCATTGGTAAATCCAATCAATTGAATTCAATTTACACTTTTGTAATGTAACAATATGTTTCTATTTACTATAGACAGGCCCCAAGTAAATTAACTCTATTTTTTTCAAATTACTATAGTATTCATATTTTTTTTGTAGAATTACTATATAGACAGTGCTCCAAATAAATGATATTGTGAAATATAAAATTAATAATTTTTTTGTGTTATAATTTATTTAGTTTAATTTAAAAATATATGTACTCAAATTTTAAATATAATACTTTTTTACATAATCAATAATTTATAAATTTTAAAAAATAATATTATCTAATACAAAGCAGTTTAAAAAGA
>NC_029774.3:133549159-133556510 GCF_000817695.3 Arachis duranensis | reverse complement strand
CACTGATTATGTAAAAGAGTATTGTACTTAAAATTTGAGTACATATATTTTTAAATTAAATTAAATAAATTATACCACACAAGAATTTATTAATTTTGTATTTCACAGTATGTTTTATTTGGAGCACTATCTAAATAGTAATTTTATAAAAAAAATAAACACTTTCTTATATAGTAATTCGAATATATTAGATTCGATTTATAAAGGAGTAATCGGCTAAATAATATAAATTGTTGTCAAATATTTACGTCATTATATATAAAAAAATATAGCATTCATGATACGATAAACAATATATTATTTAATTATATGGCAATCCTAAACTCAGTGTGATCCGTCAACCATAATATGGCAACCCTAAACCCTAGGTATGTCTACGTATCGTTCCACCTCGAAGTCGGCGCGGCAGTAGATGCATGGAATATGGTCCGCACCTCCGTCCACCCTTGCTTTGCCACCTTTCGGCAGAAGTCATACAGAAGACCCATGTAGCCTCGGGTCAAGCATTTGGTCGACTTACAGACCGCAAGCAACTCGAGTAACACGCAGGGAGTAAACCACCCCCTTCAAGCGCGCGAAATAGTTCCAAACCATTTTTTTTTGCCTCGTTGTCGTCCTTTTAACTGAGCAACTCCATTGAAACTGCGTACTTGGCAGCGTCAAAGCCATTGCTTGATGCATTACGTTGTGTGTAGAGCTCCCGCAGTGCCTTCTGAAACAGAAACTCCAGGTGACCAACCTCAAAGCACCTCTCGAAAAATCTGTCCTATTGGGTCGCGTCTCCACCACCACTTCATGTCATGCGAAGGGTGGTATAGAAACCATCCTGAACACAATATCCTTTTCGCCTGCATCGCGCGCAGCGCAACCCATCATACGGAACTTGCACAGGTCCTCAATCGAGTTTGACGCGACTTTAATGGCTATGGCTAACCAAACATCGCGGGTAGGTCGACGGCAGCAGAGAAACGCTCCATTCCAACTTTCCGTTGGATGAGGGCATGGAATGAGATATGCTTATGACGGTGTTATCCAGTAGTGTAGTAAAAACGTGTGCCGACATATTTATGATTCCACTGCGCTCTTTCGAATTTAGTTCCCTCGGCCTAAACCGTCGCATCTTATCCTTATGGATATTCATTTTCATTTTTTTCAAAAAAAAAACGCATTTATGCACCGCGAAGATAACTAACCTTATTAATTGAGAGCATTTAGATTTGTATTTACTCGTTGGTGCGTATTTAGTTGATGGCTAGAAAGGTGAAAATTTAAAAATATTTTAACTAATCATCATATATATAGATGAAACATAAAAGGCAAAGGCCGTAAACACACGAAGTCTTAATTTGCGAGTAAGACAAACTTCAATTGCTACATATGTTCGCAATGTAACCAAATAAAAAACAAAAAAGGAAGCATCCTAATAATAACTCGGGGACAGGAGCGTTAGACTCGTTGAACCATGCATCCTATGCAGTACCAACCGATTGACTTAGGTGTTCTTCTTTGATTTCATCCTCCATAATTCTGCCTTGCTCAACACACGCTCTTTGAGTTCGTTGAAAAGTGTGCTGGTCAGATTCATCGCAGTTGTTGTCCTGATCTCGTTTTTCTGTAACTGTAAAACGGTCGACACTTGGGTTTAACGTGTCCGTATAATATAATAGCCGTAATCTAATTTTTTTATTTAAGCGTACTTAAAATTCCATCCATGATCGGGTTGAAGTTGTCCCCCATGTTGAGCCACCCAATGACCCAGATCCCAAAGTTCATGTTGAATGTTGATCGGACGAATAGACAGTAACCGTCAATATGTTTTTGATAACCCGTGAAACGTTTAGATGACATGCATACATGTTTTACAGGGTAACAATGTACCTTTGCCGACAATTTGGTATTCCGATAGAACTCCTTATCGAAAAATCTCCGAAATTATTTAGTGAATTCATTAAGTATTTCTCGTATACTGATTCTGTCATGTGGTATAAGACCTTTGCCTACACGAACCGCAAAATAATAGAATAACTTTTTATCATTGATATTTAATAACATAAAACTTTTTATATAAATAAAAATATTTTAAGTGTAGGGACAAACATATTATTACAATCGGAATAATATATACGTGTATATACAATTATTTTTTCTAAAATTCAACGGAGACAAATGCTTCTACGGTAGGTAGTTATCAGATGAAACTGGTAATCAAATTGATTATACTATTAGGTCACTAAATTATTGGTCCAATAAATAAATTATTAAACTGGTCACAATTAAAAAAAATATAAAATTATAATAAAATTTTATATTTAAAAAAAACCATTTAGAAATTATATCTCTGTGGAATGTAATAAATAGAATGTGCACCTAGAATCATAATAAATTTTAAAAGCTACTTTACCAAATACAATTGATGTTACTTATATTTATTAAAAGTTATTTTTGATTTGATTTACCAAACATAAATGCTATAACTTTTAAAAAGTCTCTTTTAAAAATTAACTTTTACAAGCTACTTTTAAGAAGTAAAAGTTTTATTAAACTAAACTTTAATTTTATTAAATAATAAAATATATATTATACTTAAATAAGAAAATAAATAAAAGTTCAAGTATTTTATAATATGATAAAATTAAATTAAATAAATATATAAATTATAAATTAAATAAATGTAAATTAAATTATTTGAAACGTTTATTAAATATATATAATTTTTAACGTAGCAATATACAATAATCCACTTGGCTTAGCAGTGGTGGTGAGTATATGAGAGTTAAAAGCTCAATGCCTCTAAAAGCGGTAGTAACTTTAGATATACGAAACTTAATTAATAAAGTATGAGTTAAAATTGCAACTAATTTGTGAAAAAAGTACCTACTTACTCGAAATACTGTCTATAGTAAATCGGAACATATTGTATTGATTTACTATTGCTTAGTTTATCCATAAATCAAATCCTTTTGTTCGATTTGTCATGGACTGCACGAATTTAGACATATTTTCTACTAAGTCGAATTAAATTATTTTGATTTAGTACTGTTTTTGATAATTTAATTTCAATTGATTCGATTTTATATTGAAGACATATAAATCAAATTCAATTCATAGAATTATTTAGGATACGCATGTAATGAAAATTAAAATAGAATATTGGTGTAATTTTAAGGCTAAAATAATTTATTAGTGTGAATTACCATGATTATTTATTATAGAAATTTAAAATTCTTAAATACTTTGTAGTGTATATGTTTTTTTCCCTTCCCATAAAACATAAAAATATGAGTGAATATCCATCCATATTAAATAGAAGGCAGGTCAATAATTTTCAAATAATCATCTACTTTTTTCTATATCAAGTAAAATGCTCGCTAATTGTCTAGAAGTGATTATGTACCAAAAATATTCTAGTAATAGTTATTCAATTTTTAAAAGGAAAAGTATAGGCACAATGAAAATACTAAACAATGTGAACAATGAATATGTCGGATGTTCAATTCAATAAGTATGCACATAGTTGATTATGTTGATTTTTAATTGGATGATTATTTCTTTTGATTCGATTTACTCATCCATAGTTAACAATGGCTGGATGTTTAATTTAATAGGTGTGCGAATGGTTATCTAATGTTAGTTCAGGAGGTAATTTTTTTATTTTATTAGGTCAATTCTAGAGTCCATTGTTCACATTATTCACAAGAATCATTTTCTATCTAACAAAATATTTTTTAAAATATTTCACTGTAAAACGAAGTTCATGTTAATGTTAAGTAGGACTAAAAAACTATTTGAATATAACCATGTTAAGTATATACTTAAATTAATTATTAATATAAAATATATATTAAAATATAAAATATATATTAAAAATAGATAATTTTTATCTAATTTTTTCTAGAAGAACATATAAATTATCTTTTGCGATATATCAACTTTTAATTAGTTAATATTTTAATTTAATTATTAGCTATATTAATATCTTGAGTTGTTTAAATTTAACTAAAATTAATATTTAACTATAAGAAAATTAGTTGTAATTAATTTATTGTAATGGATCATTGTATACTTTTTAAAAATATGAATAAATAAACTTCTTCCTCCCAAATCTTCTTTTCCTTGAACAAAACAAGAAAAGAAACCACGATAGATATCCAATTAATTTTAGTGGTGGAAAAGAACGAATCTAAAATCAGAATTTAAACAAAAATCCCCGTAATAAAAAAAAGGTACCTGACTCTTTTATAGTCTATATTATAATAATATTTTTGTGTGAACTTTGTTCTTTTAAAAATGAAATAGATTTGCCTGCGAAAATAAATATATAAAAAAAGAATGAAAAAATGTTGTAAAGTCTTCTGATTTTGATATTAAAAGAGAACGAACATGAAAAGAGTGAAAAGTTTAGTGGATAAAAGATATATACATATTGGGATGAGTACCATATGTAAGAACGAGGAAACAAATCCAAACAGAATGGTAATCGCTATGTTGAGAAGGATTCTTCTCATTTAAACAATGAGGTTGTTTGTTAATATTTTTAAAAATTCTATAATATTTTTTTTAATCAATGAATTAATTATAAATTAATTTTATTATGATTAAAATATTCATTCTAATTAAATTTAAATAACTCAAGTTACAATGTAGTTAATAATAACCAACTTAAAATATCAACTAAATAAGTCATAGAAGATAGGTTACATTTATTTATATATATGCTTGATTTAAGTGTTAATTTGGATATTAAGGAACTGAGAAAGCTAAGAGTATTGATGAATCTGACAGTAACAGCTAACCAAAAATGTAAATACGAAGCGGAAAACGATGGAAGTGCAAGGCAGAGAATAATGAATACTACTTGTGATGAGGATGTTAGGTTGGCAGTTGCGAAGTACGTAGTCCATGATTAATTTCAATGGGACCGTTATGTTTCCAGGCCTTAGCTTCCATAAATTCTGGTAGGTGCTGGGAAAGAAAGAAAACAAGTCCATCCATATAATAATAAAGGGAAAGTTCAATGTAAAAATGGATACAACCATGCCTACAAGCAATTCCATGATAACATAATTATAACCAAGTTTACAGATTTGCTAATTAAATCACTCCAACAAATTTAAACATGATTGCAAAGTAAATAAAAACAACAATAGACCACTACTACGCCTCTCCCCTGGAATGTTTTACGAGTAAAGAGTGACAGTTGCAGTGGGAAGCACAAGGAGAAGCATGGGCAAGGCCATGAGCGCTGTTATGTCTCTCATGAGAGGAGGTCTAAGCATGGTTCCATGGGAATCGTTCTGCGAGGTGGGTGTTGCTGATGAGGATGAGGACGAGGTTGAGGATGAAGCCGTACTACTATTACTCGATGAAGAGATGTTAGTGAAGATTTGTGCATCTGCTGAGCCTGGAGATAGACCTAGAAGCTCTGTCATAACATCAAGAAAAGTTGGAGTCAGTTATTCCCAAAAGTACTAAAATTAGAAGCATTAAACTACTCTTCTATCTTAGCCAAAGAGTTTCGTGGGCTAAGGTAGAAGAGTAATTTAATAAGAAGAAAGAATAATAGTTTGTTTCATACTGGGACAGTTGGAGATGCTAGCATTCTTCAATTTGCAAGCAGAAGGGAGCTGGATGAGCCTAGCCTCTTGAATACCCATACTCTTCACCTCAGGGCTGCCCTTGTGGGTTTGCTGGATCACGTAGCAGAGGCACTCCGGTGCGGTGTCCTTGATCTTCGACGAAGCGTCACAGCACTCCTTCGACGGTACCTGAGCCTGCCCCGTCGCGAAGTTCAGGCACGGTATCACCTGCTGCACCACCGTACTGCACTTCCCCGCCAAAGCATTCGCTCCTTCCACTTCCACTTGCAGCGCCACCAATACCAACAACACTAATAAGTACAACCGGCTTCCACTTCTTGTCATCCTTGCGGCCTCTTTCTTCTAAAGAATTCTCTGGATACTTCAATTCTGCTTCTGCCCGCATGCAATATAATGTGGCCATTCTCTCTGTATTTAATGCAACCATACACCATCTTTTGACTAAAAACTTACTAGCTGTATTACTGTATTACTCTGTCTTGATCATTAAAATAATAATAATAAATGGAGTGGGGGTGTGAGTAGGTGGGAGTGTAGTAAAGACCTCACTTGGGGAGGAGGATCACATCATTAATTAACAACCACGTGTTGCCAACTAATCACAAACGTGGCATCAATCTCTTGCTTTGCGCTCATACTTAAGGCTACACCCACCAAGTCACCAAACATCAATTTCGGTGGCGCCGTGGTTGCAAGGCAACACATCGATTCTGTAATGGAACCAACGCTATTATATAAGGTACGTAGTCTCATTCTCTAAGTTTGATCTGAAATTTATTAAAATGTTTCACGGTTTTTGTTTATTTAAAATGTACAATAATATTTATAATAAATTATAACAAATTAAAAAAATTAATTATTTATTCATTTAAATTTGATGGCAAAAACTAATGCACTTCAGGTAAAGTAAAGAGTACAGTACTCTTTAAAAATTAATTTACTATCAAAAGTTATTCGGTAAATTAACACTGATAAAAAAACTAATAGTTTAACACAGGATGACCTTTACAGCACAAAAGTACTCAGGAAAACTTATCGAATTCCTATGTTATTCTGTTATTACTGATGTGATCACTTCAAGTAGCTTCACTGTTTTATTTGTTGACGGTGCTCCCACTACGGTTGTGGCTAGCCACAGATTTTGACGCTTTTGAACCCACTCCCTTCCATCTCTGCCATTAATAACCTTCAAAATCTGAAAAATCTGTCGTTGCTACTGCTTGGCTAAATCCAAACGCAAAACCAATTTTGTAGAAGAACCGCAGTCTCCATAAAGACGCCATAATTCTCAAATAACGACGCAGTCAAAACAGTTACAACAAGTTTATTATCTTTTATTTTAAATTATTCTCAACATAATAAAATACAATTATATTTAAACAATTATTTGTATTACTTTTTTATTAGTTTATTTAAAAAATTATTTTTTTTGAAACTAATTGATATAAAACTAAGAGAAATTTTTATTTGTACAAGAATGAGCCTAATAAATAATTATTCTATAGTTTAAATAGAACAGTCTTTTCATACAAATCTAAAAGATGGCGAATTTGGGTCTTTCTATTTCTGATAAAAAAAAATACTTTTTTCTTTTATTAACTTATATAATATTTATTGAGTAGTCGCAGTTATGTAAAATTTTGTTGTCATAGTATTTGAACAAAAGAAAAAAAAATGTTATTTATAAGAAAAACTAATAATATATTTTAATAATATTCTTAATACAAAATAATAAATTTAAAATATTCTTTTAA
>NC_029774.3:133515889-133549117 GCF_000817695.3 Arachis duranensis | reverse complement strand
AAAATAAAATTTATTTAAATTTTAATATTATATACATAATATATATTTAAAAATATTTTTTTTAAGATTCTAATATATCTTTTTTTCTAAAACTTACAAAATAAATCTAAAATTTATAAAAAGTATAGGTAATTTGATTAATAGGTTATCTTTTTAAATTCAGATCATTCAAATAAATATAATAAATAAAGAGTTTAGATTTATCGAATTGACAAAGTGTACAGTACTTTATATTTAATAAGAAGGGTTTAAAGATGAGCCAAATTTGATAGACGTTAGACTATCCTGGAGTCCTGGACACTTGAGTCTTGAAAGATCGTCTCACCTATTTCCTCATCTTACAGCCAATTACGTTCGTTAATCGTTACACTATTTCAATTTCAGTTTAGTGCAGTTGCTATGTGAAATTCCATTCAGCATGAAATAACATGCATGAAATTTTTATGAATTCAATATGGCAATATTTGCAGGCTTCCTTCGGCCGTTTACATTTGGACTGTCTTAAGGTCTTGTTGGGAAGAAAACGGTTCGGCCCATTTTTTCTCCATTGGAAAAGCCCAACATATCAACTTTCCTTTAAACTAAAGCCCGTAACCAAGACAAAAATATCCGTACCTATGGTAGTTATTCACTTAAGACCAATAGAGTAAAAATAAAAAGGCCCGTGTATCTCGCTTATTTATTTAATTATATCCATTAGACCATTGCCGTTTTTATTGTCCATACAAAAAATATATCATTCTCGTGATGGGATATTTTATTGTTAAATGTTAACTACTTTATGTCAGGAGGAGGGTGGGGCCATGTGGTGCTGCGTAAATGGATACACCTGCCCAACACGATTCAAAATATCTCTAGACATCGACGTTATTCAATGTATGTACTCATTACATCTATTAAACACATCCCTTTTTAAATTTGAAAAAAGTTTTTCCGTTTAAAATTAACAAGTGTCCGTAACCAAAAAATTAAAATTCCTATTTTTTTTAAATAAACAATGAAAACAACAAATTAATATAATCACTGAGCAATAAAATAAAGCACTTAATTATAAAAATCATAAATTACTGAAAATAGACTATAAAATAAAATATCTGTTTTGCTAATTTATTAGTCATTATATTTATCGTTCTAGGTATATACTATACAACAGAAAAGTTATTCTTTTAGGCTACATTTATTTATTGATATGAGAATAAATGTTTATAATTATATTTTCTATTATATATTTTTTTAAATTTTAAATAAAAAAATAAAAATAAATTAAATTTTTATAATTTATTTTAATTTATTATCAAATAAAATATAAAAATATTAATTTTTATATTTAATTTTATCCTATTTTAGAACTAAACGCACCAATAGTGGAGAAAAATATTAAGAAATTTATATTGCAAATGGAAGGAAAGCAAGCACAAATGATGCGTGGATAGTGGTGCTCACAACGACAAACGTGAAACGTGAGTGCCTATAATGCTGATAAAACTATAGTAAACGAAGCTCCTACATTAATTACTAGGCCTGCCTGTTGTAATTGAAAATTGGCAAACGGCCACTGAAGCGTATGTACGAAAACGTGTACGAATTTTGTGACCATTTGTATCTTTACATGAAATCATTGACGCCGAAGCCATATTATAAATTCCTAGACAAATAATTTGTGTTATGTTATTAGACAACTTTATGTCTACAATTTTTTTTACTTCCTCAATTTCAAAATAAATCTCTGATTTTGTAGCAAAATTTTTTACATATTGGTTATGTTTGTGGCCTTGTGGGTAATACAAGAATATTTAGCCGTTTTAGTATTTTATACTATTATAATAACAATATAATTTAATAATAATATTTTGATATTGTTGGTATAAAAATGATTTTTTTTTCCACAAGAAGGCGTTTTGATTAGTAGTGGTTTTAACTACAAAAATAAAGATAAATAAACTAAAATTCAAGAAAGATGATATAAAAAGTGTAAAAGTACGATGATGGATAACATGCTTCAAAGCAAGTTCATCTTTATGGCTTATAAATAGTAAAAACTTAGAAAAGTTCAGGACTTCAATTAAAAATAATAAATCATCGTATAAACTCATAAAATTTTCAATTCCCACAACACAATAGAAAAACATGGAGTGCAAAGGGAATGAATCCTCTTAATTTTTTTTTTAACAATTGAAGGAATAAATGTAATTTCTCACAATTAATTTTATAATTGGAACAAAAAAAAACATGAGAAAAAAAGAGAACAATAAAAGATTAAAAATCATACTTTACCCCTTAATTTTTTTTTAATAATTGAGAGAATTTATTCTCTTGAGCGTTATAAGTCAATTTTTAACTTTTTGTTTTTTTGTTTATTTAATTTATTATCATTTATTTTATTTAAATTTTTGTTATTATTTTACTTTGATCCATATTTTGCGATTTTCATTGTCTTCTTTATTTAATAGTTTATTCTTTTGATATTCTACTATTAGTGATTTTGACCTAAAATTATTTTGACATTATAATCAAATAATTATTGGATTGAACTCAATTTTTTATAAAAATAGTCGTATCTATCTTATAATATTTGAGATCTTGATATAAATTCAATTTTGACATTTTATTGAAATACTTTATTACAAAAATCGAGTAAAACCGTTATATAATTTTTTTTAATTCTTTTAAAAAATCAATGCGATAATGTCAATTTGTGACATTTTTTATTAGATAAAAACAAAATGACACTAGCGATGGAAATTTTTCAATAAGAAAAAATGCCAAAAACAAAAAAAAAAATCACATTTTAAAAATTAAAGTTCAAAAATTATATTTAAAAAAAATATGAATTTTTTTATTTTATTATTGAAAAATATCTCACTAGGGATATGTGATTACACCATAACAGCGTATTTCAAAAAGTTGGGAAACATTTATTTGGATTACACCGATCCTATCAAAGGCATTTAAATTAAGGTTAATTTTTATAGTTTTGCATAATTTTTAATTAAATTATTATTTTTTTAATTAGTTTTTGTATTAAATTTTTTTAATTAATTTTTTTTAATAGTAATTGGTTTAATTTTATAAGAATCTAACTAAAAAAATTAGTATAAAAACTTAAATAAAAAAAAGTATAGAAATCAAATTAAAAAAATTTAGTGTAAAAATTCAATTAAAAAAATACAGAAATTTAATTAAAAATTTTATAAAATTATAAAAACCAACAAAATAATTAAACCTTAAATTAATTTGTGCTCATTTTTGTATCTAAATACATTAAAAATAAATTTAATAAATTATTTTAATATTATCATATAATTAAAATATTTAACANATCTTTTGAAGCTTTAAAAATAAATAAAACTAATATGTTATACGGTATACCCTCTTTATTTGGTGGTGATTGACGATGAATAATAAAGAGGAAGAGTGGAAGAAGGCGCAAAAGGCAATTGCGAAGTGCCACATGTCCATTGCAATAGGGATGGCATATTGAGAGTGAAGGAACGCTCTAATACTTGACACACTAACACAGACAAGTAGAGAAAAAAGAGGAGGAAATGCAGGGGAACGAGAGAACAAAGACTCGCTACTACAATCTCCTCCCAGAAAACCGATGCTTCGTCTGGCTACTCACCGGACTTGCCATCATCGCCGCCTCCCTCTTCACAGCCACCACACTTCTTCAAACCTCTGACACCACCTTCCTCTGCCCGCTCACAACTAAAACCCGCTTCGCCTCCGCCCAGCAGTCCACCGCAGCCACCACAACGCCGCTCCAGCTCCGAGCAATACTCCACTACGCCACCTCCCACGTCGTGCCTCAGCAGTCCCTGTCTGAGATCACCATAACCTTCGACGTCTTCAAATCCCTGCAGCACAGACCCCTCAACTTCCTCGTCTTCGGCCTCGGCCACGACTCTCTCATGTGGGCCAGCCTCAACCCAACCGGCACCACCCTCTTCTTGGAAGAGGACCCTAAGTGGTTCCACACCATTCTCGCCGCCGCCCCCGACCTCCACGCCCACACCGTCCGCTACCGGACACAGCTCCAGGAGGCTGATGAGCTTCTCCAGCACTACAGGAAGGAGGAGGCGTGCTGGCCGGCGCGTGCCACCCTGAAAGGGAACGACAAGTGCAGGCTTGCACTTCACGATCTGCCGGAGGAGGTGTACGAGAGGGAGTGGGATCTGGTGATGATTGACGCGCCGAGAGGGTACTTTGCAGAGGCGCCGGGGAGGATGGCGGCGATATTCTCGGCGGCAGTGATGGCGAGGGGGAGAAAAGGATCCGGTGTGACGCACGTGTTCCTACACGATGTGAATCGGAGGGTAGAGAAGCTGTACGCGGAAGAGTTCCTGTGTAGGAAGAATCTTGTGAAAGGTGTTGGCAGGCTATGGCATTTCCAGATTCCGGCCGTGCCTAACACCACCGCTGTCGTTCCCGATCACGTTGATGCTCATCGTTTTTGTTAAACATTCCTTTTCAGGGGGTTAGGATTTAAACACGCATTATTATGACTAATTCCTTACGGACACTGTATTTTTTGTTTTCTTTACACTTACTATATCAATCACATCTTGCACTGGAATACACAACCTATTACTTCTAGTTTTTTACATCTACCCTTTCATTGCCGAGAATATGCTTCTGCGACTATGCAAGAGCCAAGAGGATTTTTTTTTAAATTAAAAATTCAAACACATCATGGTATTGTGGAAAGGATCGGAGATGTGATGAAGTGTCCCTCCTCTCATTCCTTTCTTTTTTTTTAATCTCCTATTCCTTGTTCTCACCGACAAAGATAGCTAAGTGGGATACATAGATCTGTTGTGCAGTAAGTATCATACAAGTGGCATCACAGGCATGTGAAAAGGTTTATTTAAAATAAATAAATAAATAAATGTGTATGAGAAAACCAAATGATACGGAGAAAACTGTAAGAAAAAGCCAGAAGATTAATTGGCGACAGTTTCTTTTGCATAATAAGTAATAACGATTATTGGGACTATTATTATGGAAGGAACAAAATCCATAATATTGTTTGACCTTAGATAATATTTTTTCTATTTTAAAGATTCGGTACATTGAATTGGTTTTGTACAGTGATCACTAATCAGTAATCAGGCACTGCAGTAGGTTAATTATTTAAAAGAAAAATAATAGCTGATTGTGGTTTTGGACTTTGCTAGGCTAAAAGACTACGGAGATTCCGCACCTGCAAGTTCCATGACGGTGTCGGTTCTCGATTGCACCAGCTAGATTCCTTTTTAATTTAAATGGGATTTTAATTTAGCATAATGTTCTAGCCTTGGCAAATAATTCCATGTCCCATCACATGCTTCTTGGGTTTTTTTTTCGCCCATTTGGTTCTTTGTTGCTTAGCGTCAATCTCCATGCTTTCAATAGTTAATATAAAAATTTATTGTATAATTTTAGAAGTTAAACTATACCCTTCTCTTTTTTTTTTCCAAATAAAGGTATACTATTCTAAGCATAGTCTAAATTAATCAGTGCACAATTAGGATTTTTAAGATACTTTCTATGGTTGTGGATCAAAGAAGCAACTTCTGAGTGACTCAAAATTGTTATGGTAGCTTTTGACTTGAATCGCTACTATTAAAAAAAGAGAAGCATAGCAGCTTGCCCAATAAGGTGATAACATGACAACCAGATTCTTTTGCATGGGCATAAAGTTAGAAGCTTATAGTTAGTTATACACATTTATAATTATGCATAATCCAAATGTATATATGGTCAGGTGCCTGATCATCCAATATTAATAGCTGCAGACATTAGCAAGTTCCATGTAGAAAGTGCCGTGATCGCATGACCATGCTCCATGAAAGCAATTTCTGTAGACAGTATTATGTCTCTCGAAGCGAAAGCTAACTCCAACAAGGCAACAACAACACTCTTGATACTTCATATCATGTACACGGACTCATAAACAGTACTCATTTTAGGAACAAAATCAACGAGTTAAATCCCACTTGGTTTCTGAGATTAGTGAATTGTACTGATTTAGTCATTGATTTTCTAATTGTTACAATTTGATCCCCAGATTAAAAAAAATGCACTAATATAATCCCTCGTGTATTTTCTATCGCCAGAATTCAACACTATTAGTGACGTAGCTCAAATCTTGTCACACTAGACATATTAAAATGACTTCGTATACGTTTTGACGCTAAAAAGATACTAAATGACGTCGTTTGAGAGTTTGAACAATACTAAAACGTTATATTCTCCATTTTAGTATGAGTAAAGCTAGGGAACCAAAAGTATATCAGCCAAAATTCAGCCAAATACCTTTGGATGAATTCAAAATTTTTACGAGTTAATATATATGGATGTTTTTTCTACTAAGTATTAGAATGTTTCTTTCTCATATTAAATGGATGTTCTTTTATATATTTTTCGAATTTGTGATTGTTAGAAGTGGATAGATTAATGTGAGAAAAAAAAGGAAGGTTTTTATAGGTTTTAATTAGGTTTACTTAATCAATTTAAAATTTTTTAAATTTTGAATTTAAAAAATTTAAAATTAATTAATTATTGATATAAATTAATATAGTTTTGTTTAGTTTTTGGCTGATAAACTTTTGGTTCCTTATACTTTTTCTTTTAGTATTGTTCAAACCTTGAAATGATATTATTTAGTATTCTTTTAGTACCAAAACGTGTACAACATCATTTTAATATGTACAATATGACAAGATTTGAGCTATCAAACTAACAACGTTGAAGAGGGACTATATTAATGCACTTTTTTTAATTTAGGGATCAAATTGTAGCAATTGAAAAGTTAGGGAGATCAAATCAGTGCAACTCGCCAATATTAGAGACCAAAGTGGGGTTTAACTCCCAAATCAACCCATTTTTTAGAAAGTCCTAACTTGAGTAAAATAGTTCAAAAACATTTTTTACTTTTTAGTTATACTTTAGTTTATAAAATATTTTATTTTTGTTTATTCTTTTATATTCTAAAATCAAAAAGTTATTTGTATTTTAAAATATTTAATAACCAAATTAAAGAATTACAAAAGATAACATTAATAAAGCTAAGGTTCATTCGATAACAAAAGAGTTAAATACGATTTTGGTCCATGTGGTATAAATCAAGAAAATTTTTGGTTTCAAATTTTTTTTTCATACAAAATTATCCTTAAGATTCAACGTAATTTTAAAATCCTCGTTTGAACCAAAATATTTTTCTCTTTTTCGTTTTCTTCTTCTTCTTCATTTCTTCTTCATTATCTCTTTTTCTTCTTCATCAAAAGCAAAAATAACACCCAGTTCTTCCTCTCCTATATGGACTGCCCCTCCTCCTTCTCCTCCACCGTCAAAATTCTCTGCAAAAGTAAAAAATGCCTAGACTTCCCACAATTGAAGCAGATGCTCTTTCCACCATTTCTACTAGCACCTAAACTACCTTTTCTGTTGCAATCCCTAGCCAAGTGACCAACCTCACCACACCTATAGTAACCACTATCGTTACCGCCACCTTTGTTGTAGTCCCTTTTCATGTTCCCAAACTCACCGTCGTCGCCACCTCCACTGCAATCTCTCGTCATGTTCCCGAACTCGCCGCACTTAGCCGCCACCATAACTGCCATTGTCACACTGGTAATAGGCTTTTCCGCCTCTTCCATTGGCACCAGCCCTGCATCTGTTATCGTTACGCGCCTGGCCTTTCCCCTCCCCTCCCCTTCCCTCCCTTCTTTGTTAATGTTTGTTTTGACGATGATGATTTTTTTTATTTCTTATTAATGATGATAGTTTTAGTGATAAACTACTATTTTGATTTTGATTTTTTTGAGGTTGTTGTTGAAAGTTATTTCTTGATACACATGGTGATGGAGTGATAGTGGGTGGAGTGATGGTGGTGGTGAGAAGAGAGAGAAATGATATTTTTATCATTTAAAAAATTAGTCTGTCTAAAAGGATGATTTTAAAATTACATTAAGTTTGAAGGATGATTTTGTATGCAAAAAAAGATTAGAAACAAAAAAAATTAAACCTAAACTATAAAAAACAAAATCGTACTTAATCTATGACAATATAATGTCATCCTCTAAAGTTTTACTTTTATACCAAACACACTTCGAAAATATTAAAGATATTTTATTTTTATATTCAAAAGTCACGCTTCACATAATATAATTTATTAATTTTCATAAGATGGAACATATTTCAATAGTAAATTATCTATGAGTGGTAAACCTGATAAATTTATGATAATAACATAGGTTAAGTACATCATTATAAGTTTAATAACTACTGTAGATTGTATTTATATCCTGATCTAAAAAATATAGCCAGACCCAAAATGAATAAAAACTTACTCAATAAAAGTGGCATCATCTAATCCTTTTCGATTTCATAAAAGTTGGGCGCAACAACAACCAACTCAACCCTACTTATATGAATGAATCTCAACTAACTCCTACTTATCTAAAAATGAGATCTTAACAATCTCCTTAACAAAAGGGAATGGTTATCCACTGTCAAAGGTGAAACTACTCTAAATGGTGGTTATCAATTCTACTATAAATACATTGACACCCTCAAATATATTCAGAACTCAATCTATTAAAAACATGCCTAAAACTCATGCTAACTTAAGCATCGCAGTCCCTTGAAGGTACCACCCCCATCTCATCACGAGAAACTCGGACGGCGGCACCTCGGCTACGAAACAAGCCTAACACTGTCTCAGAAGGAGTTTGGATCTCATGTCCAGTCCCAAATACAACCCAATTTCAGGTAACCCTCGAAACATTAACGCCATTGCAAGAGCCTAGAGCTCAACCCTTGATAATGGCGAATCATCAATGTCAACATAGGCAAACAACATCCAACTTCAGATATATATAAAAAAGAAGTGGTGATCCACTTTGAAGATTTCTGCCTCCATGATAATAGACTAATAGTGTCGATCTATTCACCAGGACAGAAAAATAAACCACAAATACCCACTCATGATAATGGAACATTTGCATGTTCCAAATACACAGGTTTTATGAAGAAAAAATAATAAATAAAATGTCTCATATTGATTAGTAACTGAAGGAAGAATGGAAAACATTGTTGGTGAAAATAATGAAACCTTTCTTTCCAACTTAAGTTTATACCTGAAAATGCAGCAACAACCCATTCGAATGCAACCTACCAAGTTTATTATAGGCGACAAAAACCCATGGAAATAAATATTGGAATACAGTTTCTATGGATACCGAAAATCCCGTACTGGGTAGACAATATCAAATGGAGATGATGATTCTGCTTCTACAGTTAAATTAGATTAAATTCACTATCATCGAAGAAAAGAAGAGGGAATGACAAAATGCTCCCTTGGTATCCCATCCCTCTCTTTGTTCGTAACAACAATCCCCACCTCGATCTCGCCATCGACGGCTGTAACACCCTAACTTTTAGCACCTCATGATCGTACTAAAAGTTCAGACGTTACTTACCTCTAAACCTTTTAATTCTATATTATTTTTATTTAATATTGAGCCTTTCGCGAATACGAATCGAAACTTTCACCAAGAAAATGAAGAGTTAGTACTTTAAATCATCTATAAAAAAATTATATATATCCACGTAGCGTTATGTACATAGAATTACTCAAAGATCCTCAAATACAACTCCTACCCTATAAAAACTAAAACAATAAATGACGAGGGAAAAATAAAATCTAACAACTCAACTTGTAAACAGAATCTTCTATGTTCTTGTAGTTTCGCACTAAGCCTTCGCACCTGTAACTGAAAGCGGTCGAGATAGGGGGTAAGAATTTGAGAGTTCTTAGTAGGGTCGGGGGTTAGAAGTTAAGTTCGTTTCGTTATGTTCACAATCAATAACAACAGTTAACAAAGTATAATCAAACTCAGCAATTACAGAACATAGAATCCAATCACAAGCGCACACAATCATAGAAAACACAATCACAAATAAATATGCGCAAACAAGTTTGATGCATGTCTATTCCTAGTGCAGGTAATAAGCTCATCTGTCGGTTTTGACCCGCTCCCGACGTAACTCAGCAACCTTTGTCTGAGTTTGGTTTCCAGTGCCATAACCTCTGTAAGCAACCCCTGTCTTACAAGTGCGACCCTCTTGAGCCAATGTATGCAAACATAACCTCTGTAAGCAACCTCGGTCTTACAGGTGAGGCTCTCTAGCCAATGTATGTATCAATAACCTCTGTAAGCAACCTCTGTCTTACAGGTGCGGCCATCCCCTGAATTGGCCGATGTATCTCTAGAAAGTAAATCTCAGTGGATTCACTACCATATCTCTTCTCATCTTCAGCAGGTACACAATCATCCCAGCTCGTTCTCAGTGCCAAACAATATCTCTAATTATTTCTTTTTTTTTGTTCTTTCTTTCGTTTCTTTTATTCCTACTCTCTACTCTCCTGTGACAGAGATTCTTTAGATTCTTTTACTCTTTTCTTTTCTTTCTCATCATTTTTTTAATTCCTTACTTTCAACATCACAAACTATCTTCACACTCTTCCCTCATCTTTCCCTTTTCCCTAAATATTTTATGAAGAGAGGATCATGAGATCCTTAACTTAGATTTGTCTTTCTAAGTAACTAGTTCAATGGTTCAACTGAGGTTCAACCAGGATTGAACCGGTTTAATTCAATATATAATTAAATCAGTTCATGAAAAACGACTTGGCCAAAAACATGTTGTATAAAGAAAGCAAGCCGTACATAACATCAAAACGACTTGTAATATCAGGTCATCAAACGAAAACTTTTAAGAAAGAAACAACTACATTACAACAAAATGATAGCGCACGGAAAAATCGCACAAATGGTCATGGAGTAGCGTTATGAAAACGTTACATCATTCAAATCATGTTGAGTTGTCCGACCTCATCGGCTTCAGACCTCAAAACTACTAAACGACTTTTCCACAGCTCAACATTTCGACTTAGTCATCTAATTGCTCAAGCCCGACTTCATAAAGTTCGACCTCGAGTAAGAGCACTGTTCATATATTGGTGCAAAAAACATAGCCAAGTCCAAAATGAATAAAAGCCCACCCAACAAAGGTAGCCTCATCTACTCCTATCCAACCTCATAGAGGTCGGACGCAACGACAACCGACTCAACCGTACTTATCTGAATGAATCTCAACTAACTCCTACTCATCTATAAATGAGATCTTAATAATCATTCGAACAAAAAGGAACGGTTATCCACTATCAAAGGTAGTTATCAACTCTACTATAAATATACTGACACCCTCAGGTCTCAGGTATATTCATGACCTAATCTATTAAAAATCTGTCTAAAACCCATAATAACTTAAGTATCGAAATCTTTTGTAAGTACCACTCTCTACGTCTTCATGAAAAACTTGAACTGCGGCACTTCGGCTACGAAATAAGTTGGACGCTACCTCAAAAAGAGTCTGAATCTCACGTCCAAAGCCAAATACAACTCAGTTAGAAATCTCACGTCCAAAGCCAAATACAACTCAGTCAGTAATCTTCAGGACAGATTATTATGAATTTAATATACATTACTAAAAAAATATTAAAAGGTCGTAATAATTTATTTTTTTATTAGTAATTAGTCAATAATATTTAAAAATTTAATTAAAAATATTGGTCAATATAAATTAAAATTATCGATTTTTTTAAACTTAAAAAAAAAACTGAGACATTCCTTGATTGTGGGGTCGTTTGTCTCTGAACCTGACGGAGAGTAAAGTTATCAACGAAATTAAAGAAAAAAGACACCAAGGCAAGTCGGCTAAAAAATAATCGTGGCATAAGAGCAAGGTATTCCTATAAATCACTATAACTTATAATGAGTTCAATTAGAAAATTATTTTTTTTTAAAAAATAATTCTATAATAAAAAATTGACTAAATTGATTAAAAATTAATTTCTTAATTATTTATATATAATTTGAATCTAACTAGAGTCAAATTTTTTCAATCAATGTTAGTCAATATTTTAAATTTTATCTTAAATTTTAAATTCAAATTTTAAATCATAAATCTCAAATTTTAATTTTAAATTCTAAATTTTCAGAAAAAATAGCTTAAAAAAATAATTTTACAAAAAGAGAAAATCGCTAATGTGTTGAAGAAAGTTCAACCACGTGTCACTCACGATTTTCTTCATCAGTTCATCTGCTTCATCTTAATTCCTAGAACTAGAAAAAGACTTGTTTTTTCTTAAACTTCCCCCCTTCAATGCTTCGTAGATATCATTTAAAGTCTGTGAAACTTTATGCTTTTTGCTTATTTTTAAGTACGGATTGAGATTTCACAGGAGTATGGATGCCAATTAAACACTTGACATGCATGGCAGAATTGGAAGACAAGAATCTCGTGTTCAGTTTTAATCTACCCATATTCAGAAGCAAATTGAAACGTGACTAATCTAAATCAACCGAGTCGACTTACAATAGAGATTATCTCTCCTACAACTATTTTTCATTTACAGAACTCAAATTTGAGTAGTTACTAAAAATAGTAAGTGTTGAAGACTAATGAAAGAGAGTCTCCCTCTCCCCCTTACATCTATTAGTTACTAAAAATACTAAGAATATCAGGATGAGATGACATCCAGTTATTTATACATGAAAGAAGCTCTTTTTATGGTTTTAACTAAAACCAGCTCATCAATAAAAGAGAA
This sequence comes from Arachis duranensis, assembly GCF_000817695.3. Classification (NCBI taxonomy): domain Eukaryota; kingdom Viridiplantae; phylum Streptophyta; class Magnoliopsida; order Fabales; family Fabaceae; genus Arachis; species Arachis duranensis. The sequence goes on along the minus strand of NC_029774.3, from coordinate 133,536,459 downwards.
TTAACAATATCTATTATACTATCAAAACTAATACTAGGAAATCATACAGTTGGTGTGCCACATCTTCAGAGAATATAAAACATAACCAACTTTCATCCTGATTAATACAGGGATATGTATTGGTTATCCTGGCTTAATTAGAGAATAAAATTGACCCAAGTAGAAAGCAGCCATGAGTAGACATACCTTGATATCTAAAAATACAATCTGACTTATTAGAAAAAGTATTTCATCCTGTCATCCCTCCTCATGGCATTATATACAGCTTGGACCTGAAAAATACAACATTCCACATCAAGGTACATTCTCTCAGCCTTAATTGCATAAAGATTCAAAAAGCTACAACATAATATCAGATAAATTGAAATACATCGTAGCATAACCTACCCTCCACCCAGGTAAAAATAAGCTATGAATATTTACTCTTACAGTGTGGAAAGGGAGAAAAGGAAAGAACAGCCAAAATGACCTGCTCACTGGAAACAACTTCAATGGGTCCAATATTTACAGATACATATTTGCCCCCCGACGATGACTTCTGCTTCACACATCCCTGAAACATGATGTCAAATGTTATGCAGATCAAACATATGGCATTTGTGAAGTCCTCCTCAAATGCTGGACAAAAAGTAAAGGTAAAATATATTGAGAAGAGTTAAATCATCCAACTTTTCACAATTTTCATGTAGCAAAACTCAATTGAAGCAGGGTTTCTTAGGGAACAAGGCTCTCACTTGGTAGGGTTTGAGGAGGGTAATGACTAACGAATACAGCCTTATCCCTGAAAGTAAAGAAACTTTTTTTCCAAAATCTGAGTCTGTAAGCCTCCAAATCACAAGGCAACCCTACTGTTGTGCTAAAACTCACCCTCTTGCAAGATTTAATAACTAAAGTTAAATCTATTAAAGCTTGGCATATATTCTTATGTGACTAATCTCGGTTGGTACCGAACTTGCAGTCAGTCTATTTGCAAGTCCTCATTTATGATCCCTAGTGTTCATTATTGTGATAATACATTCATTGCAAACATTCTCGTGTGTCAACCAGGAAATATCATTGATGTGAACAGCTTGTAATACCAGAGGTCAGCAACCAAGCTACAGCAATAAATAATTTGTCAACAGCATATCACTTTGGCTACCCTGTTGTAATCGTATCAATTGAAAGGAAACTGAAGTATCACCTAAAAGTTTGTTTATCTTGTGACAGAAGATCTCAACATTTACCACATTCATCCAAAGATTGTAGAACTAAAATCATTTCTAGATCCCAGTCATGAGTTAACCAGCGAAGCCCAGGAACTTTAAGCTAACTTACAAGTGCATTCAAGATAATCAAGAAGTTCCACAGCATCATAGAGAGTGCAAGCGAGAGAAGTGTTGCAAGTTGCAACCAAGGCCTAGACTATATTAGGGACTTTACATAGTGGGAATGTTTGGTTAACTCCCATTCATTAGGCATAAGTCAAGAAACTGGCAACAAGAAGTTAGATACATAAGAGATCCATTGGGCAAGCTTGAAGATGTTTTCACAATGAGAATGCCTTACATCATGCAGGGGCATTACCAGTTAGTCCCTATTTCCTAATCAGTCCTCATGAAACATATAATTACAGCTACACAGAGTTGATATACGTTTTCTATTTCAATTAATTAGTGTATTGTTATAAGTTGTAGTTTCAGCAGCAATATAAAATAGAAGATGAGTGAGAGAGAGAGAGAGAGAGAATAGAAACAAAACCTGAGGAATTGGGTGTTGGATAACAGATTGAACGGCAAGGACCATGGCTTGCACAAAATCGTCACCTCCAATTCCAATTGCGGTGAACCCTCGAACACTTGGATACGAGTTGACCTTCTGATCCAATGCGAGCCATTCATCATAACCAGCGTGGGCGCCACCGCTCTTGGATACCTCTGTTACAATCCCAATCAGGAGACAATGCGATTACAAAGCTGCATAATGAATTTATGTTGAAATTACCGGAAGGTTGTTGAGGTGGAGGTTCTTGATGGTCGTGAGACGGCGTCGATTCATGGTGAGAGCAAGAGGTAGGCGGTTGCGGAGGACGAAAGCGGCGAGAGGCAATGTGAATGGGCGTGAGACTAGCAAGGGTTGTAAAGCCATGGCCGAACGAATCATGCTCCTCAACGCCATTCTTCTTTCTTTCTTGTCAATGCCTCTAATAACCCATATTTTGGAACCTATACTTTCAATCAACAAAAAAATTAAATTGTTTTGTTGGTTTAAATTTAACCCACGTTATCTTGATGAAATAAATAAGGTTTTTATACTTGTTAATAATTATAGCTTATAGCTTTTAAAATTTAAGGAAATGCACTTTAATTTAACAAACAATATAAAAGAATGATCTTTTAAGACGGGCTTAATAAACAATTGAATACTTGATACGACAAAATTAATGACATTTTTAAGCGTTTACTTTAGCAGTTAAATCTTGGTCTCCTTCCTTCCGCCCCAATGAGGCTTTTTTGGCACTACATTAGTTTGGATTCGTATTGTGGAACTAAATATTTTTTACTTTCAAGAGGAAGCTATGCTACGCATTGCTTCAACTATAGGCAAGCCGATCAAGATAGATTTGGCCACGAAGGCTGCAAAGAGGGGGAGATTTGCTCATGCGTGTGTGGAGATTGATTTGGGGCTTCTAGTGGATGGGTGCACTTTTAATGTTGAATATGAAAGTTTAGATCTTATTTGTGGCTCTTGCAAATGCTATGGACATGTAGCAGTGGAATCGTCAAAAGAGAAGCAACCTTCCATTGACAATCATGCTCCGGCAACCGGGATGGTGAATGATGGTGCATCGGAGGAGGCACATAGTGTGGTGCAGCGGCTGAGATCCAACACGGTGAAACAGTGGAGATTCAAAATTCGACTCCATTCGAATCTGGAAAGAATAAAAAATTTGATTCTCTGCCTAACGTAAATCCAGATTTTGTGCCTTCAAGCATGCATGAGGATGCCAAAGAAAACGGTTAAGTGTATCAACAGATTTTGTGCCTTCAAGCATGCATGAGCATGACTACTATTGTAAAAACTCAAAAATTTTAACAAATTCAATAAAGTTACTTGATTATCTCACCTCGAACTTTTATCATAACCTCTATAAACGCAATTTTAAAATGTCAACCATCTAATACAATCAATAGATGCTCTAAGTATACATCGATTATTCTCAATTTTCTCTGATATTTATCGTTCATAAGTGTATCAACATGTTGTGATTGCTTCATCAAATCATCACATAATTTCGTTGCCTTTTGATGGAACGAATTGGAACCTTTACCAATGTGATTCAAAAGAGGACAATCTTTTTCGCTATTTACTTTCTTTCAATTTTTGAAGCTGTTTTCAATGAAAGCATTTGAACCTGTATTGATTGAAGATTCCATAGCAAATAGATAGCATGATAAATAATATACAATATCATCTTCAATAGAATACTCTAACCATAATGGATATAGTTCAAACCAAGAAGCTTGAAAACGACGACGATGACTTATATCGCTCAAGAATGGATAATTATTAAGTATTGGTTTATTTGGTCCAACTTTAAGATAAACTCAGATGAATTTCATCTCTTTTATCTAGATGAAACTTACAAATTATTGGTCGAATTTCTGGATCTCTTACCAAATGACATACTTCTATTTGTTCAGGATTAAGGGTGTGTTTGGCAAACACGTTGGGGAGGAGAGAAGCCCGTTTGAGCTTCTTGAAAGTTTCACTTTGATATTTGGCAATTTTTATCTTTGTGAACGCAGAATTGATTCTGCCTCTGAACCCACGTTTAGGAGAAGCTCAAATTTGTAGCTTCTGCGTTTCACGTTTCACGTTTCATGTTTAGGAGAAGCTAAAATATTTCTTTTTTGCCAACCCTACCCTTCATTTTCTTCTATAAGAATTATACTAGTAACTATTATCTTCACAGTCATTTTTGTAGTTCTTCCTACTTCTTCATAATTTTTTAGTTCCATTTTTTCATCAAAATCGTTCAGATTTACTTCAATCACTAACAAATTAATCTTTTTATTTTTATTTGATTATATTCATATGAATTTTATTTACGTTTTATGGTATTTTTTTTGTTCATATGATATATGTTGTTGGTTTTATGAAATTTTTATTATTTCTTATCTGTGTAATTTTTTTTCTATTCTTTGATGTACTCTATTTTTGTTTTGTATTAATTTTTTTTATTTTTTATTCTGAATTTATAAAATTTGTAATTGTAATTGTAATTATTATATATTACATTTATTATCAAAATTTTGAATAATATAAATTATGATCTTATAAAAAAAGGACAAAATAAATAAAAAATTAATTATAAGTAACAATAGAGTCATAAATAATAAAAATTTATAGTTTAAAATAATACTAAATTAAAGAGTACTGACGATACTAAAAAAAATTATAGAATATTTTTTTTGTGTGACATTATAAAATTTATAGTACTCTCTTTTATATTTTTATTTTTTATTGTATTTATTTTATTTATATGATAAATATTTTTTATATTATTTTTTATAGTATTCTGATTTTGCAGGTATATAAAATTGATGTCTATTTTAGTAATTTTTTATCTAAAAGTGATTTTGAGTAGTATAATCCAAACAACATTTATTTTACTATAATCAATTTTGATATAAAGATTACCAAACATAAATCACGTTAATCCAAACTAACTTATCATCAAAATCAATTTTACAAAATCAATTTTATGCAAACTCTGGTTTACAAACTGTAATCCAAACACATACTAAGTCGTGGGCGCTTTGACTTTAAACTTTCTTGTTGAGGAGCTAAAGTATTTATGTTTGATGCCTCAAGTATTGAAGATGTTGGTGTTGATATAACAATATTAGAAACATCTTCACTCTTCTAACTAGTCTTTTTAAAAAAAGTGCCTATTGTTTTCATCTTGCTCATGATTCAACTAAATTCCTACAATTGAGAATTTACATAGATAATAAGATAAACACTATGCAACTTAACTAAAACTCAATTAATTTTATTTTTTGCAAATCAATAATATCAATGTCACAAACAATTAATAATGAGAGAAAAAAATTAAAAACAATATAAACTAGGATAACATTATAATTACATGATTATCTTGTTCAATTTCTTTCAAAAACCTAAAATATTATTATAAGATTATAAACTAGATAAATAAATAAATACATAAATTATTCAAAAAATAAATAAAAGAAATAACTTACAAAAAAAAAGAATGAGAGATGATAATAGAAAATTAAAAACTACTTGCTATTTTGTAAGTTGTAATAATAATAGAAATATGGAGCGATATTTTGTTTTTTATTTGAAAAAAGAGAGAAAAATTGAAAAAGTGATTTGTTTGCTTGTTGTTGCTGTAGATTCTCTTCACTTTTAATATGGATTAGGACTTTTTTTTAACTAAGTATATGATCCATGACCCAAGTAACACTAATTTTAAATTATTTTTGTTGCATTCACTTTCTGAATGAGAATTACCAAAAGCCATATATTTTTTAAAAGGGGAGGTCTAATATTTTTTAATGGGACCATTCTTTTATTTTTTATTATTTTTGTAAAGAATTTTGTTTGGGAGAACACTGTCTCACCTCCATAATAGGTAACTTTATTCCTAACAGTAACGATAACAACGACGTTGAAAAAAAAAAGTGCGCAAAAGAAGAAGAGACGATGACAATAACGATGGAAGAGAAAGAAGAAAAAACAACGTCTCTATATATATTAAAGAGAATAAGTACACCATAACTTAGTTAAAAATTTGGTTAAAAAAAACGCTTTGTATGACGAGTATGTGTTTGGACCAATATGTCTTCACAATTTTTCAAAATTCTAAACTTACCCTGCCTCTGCTTGTCACTTTACCTCTTCCTCTAACTTTATTATTTTACCCTAAACCAGTAACCGCCTGGCAAAGGAACCTGATTGGCAAAGAGGAGCTCTGACCTAAACCACGTTACACAAGCTCATTAAGAGAGACACCAGAGTCGAATCCTTAGATAGACAGATGAATGGGACTTGAGAAAGAAATGTGAAGCACAGACAAAAATTGGAGAAAGCAGATTCCTTGGGCAAGTGAGCCACTTTGAAAAATCATGATCCACTCGGTGTGAAGTGAAAGATATGCACACACCAAGCAACAATATGAACAAATGGAGCTATCAACTGACTCAGCAATCACCACCGTATGCTGTATGCATGCACATTCTTAACATGTCCTACATAGCAATTGCACACACACATTCAAATTTTAAACGTGCAATATTGTTTGGGTTGAACTTGCCGACCGATTTCCATGTACAAGTAACTCTGATTGGTTCTTCATATGTAGGTGCTTTCTACAGTACTATTAAGTAACACAGTACATTTAGTTTATGTGAAATTTCATTATGAAACGATTCAACCATTTTTCACGTGTCATATAACTGAACAACATTAATGTAGTACTTTCAGTAATTGGACAAGAAATTTCTCCTCCGACATACAACGGACTACTGTTTATTGATCGGTTATTAATTCTAGGATTGACCAATGCAAGTTGCTATAGTGGCACGTTGGTTAAAATATTGAAGAGAAAGATATGCAAAAGTGTGCAGTTAAGACATGCTAAGTGAAATTGATAGCATAAGCATCAAATGGAAAAAGCTCTGTCCTTTAATTTAAGGTTTTGCACATCACTCCAAGTATCATAACATACTTGACACATCACATCAAAATAATTCCCTTCCATATTCCAATCCACAACCAAAATAATCAGAGGACAGAGGACAGAGGCCAACACTTGCACAACAAATTCCCATTTGCGAATAAAATGTAAAAACTTTTATAATGAGAAAACTAATTAGTAATTACAGTGTATTGTTATAGCGATTGTATAAACTAATAATCCCCCTCTGTGTCTTACAATCATCATCCATCATATCATATAATATATTACATTAAATATAATAACATATTCCATTCATTTCGGATGAGAAACCAATACCAGGAATAATTCAAAACAAAAATAACACCAAACTGGTTCACTCAGCTGGGAGGGGGACGGTTCGTAGGCCTTACCGCAATCCTAGCTGGTATAGGTCGGCCGGTTCCGGTTCCACCACAACTGCTGCAAGCCATGCGACCAGAACCGGCGCATGTTCGGCACCCTACGTCGCCATCGGACCAACGGGAACAGATGCAGGTGACCCGGCCGGTTCCGTTGCAAGAAGGGCAGCGAGGGAAGGATCCAGCCATGGTGTTGGGGTTGTTGTCCATGACTGACTTGACGAGAACCGCTCCGGCAAGGACGCTGAGACCGGTGGCCAGCTGAGTTAACACGATTGGACCCATTTTGATTTGGTTTGTGGGAGATAAGGGAATATGGAAGAGAAAAGAAAGAAGAGTATGATTTTTTGCGTAGTTAGAATTATATTGTAGCTGTGGATTGTGGTGATGGTGGTGGTGTGAATGATTTTTTTTTAGATTTGGTGAAGTAAAAGAAAAAAAAGATTAGTTAAATGATAAAAGTGGTTGCGGAATTGTACACGTAGAAGGCGTTGTGTCTAGTGGCTGATATGAGAACCGGGTTTGGAGTTTTATGTAGGGACCAGAGATCCTTTGCTTGCTTGTTTGGATTCCCTTCCACTTGCTTACTTCTTCTATTCACCCAGTTAGAGTCAGACACCCTTTTCAATTCCATTTCCCACTCTCTTATCTTGCCTCCTTCACCTCTAGCCTCTTGGTTTAATAATTTTTTCTCTTTTGACTAAAATTCTAATGGAAAAGAAAAAATTCATTCTTATTTTCTTCTTTTTGTTAATATTTAAACATTTTCGGAATCATAAAATTAATTAAATTTGAAGAAAAATATTTAATAAATGTTCAAAATCGGAGAAGTATTCTTGTTATGTTTTAAAAACCTTGGCCAAATTTATTCACTGCTTTCTAACCCCAAACCAATAACAATATTAGAACCAAATAGATCATGCATGCAAACTATCTTTTACATTTTTTTTGGTAGAGATACAAAAAAAAGAAAAAAAAATTATCCAATTTGGCTAAACAACTTAAACAAGGACTTTTATTAATAACAGCTTATAAATAAGTTATTTTGTGTTTGAATTTTTAGTCATAGAAATACTTATTTTAAAGTTGTAGTGTTTGGATAAATAATTCAAAAAATATAATTTTTTTTCACAAAAAATAAATATTAAAACAACGATAATAACAAATACTTTTTAATATTGAATGCTAATTTTCTATAACCTAATCACTAAGATTACAATTATTTAGGCAATTAATTCTTTATTTACTCTTTTATTAGTTCCATTTTTTAGGTAGAAACTAGTTCTTCTACTTCATCTTCACTCATAACGGTGCTCTTGTATGTGGTAAATAGTAATATAATTTTAATTCACAATAATCTTGATGGCAATGCCAAAGAAATTATTGTGTAGTTAGTGCTTGCTGTTTTATTATGTATGATATGGTAGATAAAAATAAAAAATAAATGTGAAATGTGTGTCAATGTATATTTTGTTGCTGTTTTTTATTTTTTATTTTACTTCTATTAGAATTTCCTCCTCTTTTATTGGAATCAAGAACTTGTTATAACTAACTATAAAAATAATAGCAGGTATATAAAAATAAAATCACATGAAAAAAAAATAAAATTAAAACTGAAATTTTATACCACACACAATGTTAAATACAAATTTAATAATAAAAATAGAATGGTAAAATGATAAAAAAAAATGGAAGGAATATATGCAATAGGTGGTTCATATGGAAGGTCAATATTTTCAGCAGATAAATCATTACGTGAAAATGATGGTGAAAGACCAATGCTTCTAGCAGATATAACCTTGGGTGAAAATGGTGGTGGGTTTAGTATTTTCAGTATTTTTTTACAAAGCAAAGAATAGGAAGCTACGCTAAAAGCTACGCTGCACTGGTAAAATGTCGCCGTTTCATTTTTGGCGCCAAAATAGAATATAAACGTCGTCCTTTAGGGTATTTTGAGAAGTTTTAACTCCAACATGTTAAAACCCCTCAAAATACTCTAATTGAAGTCGTTTATGTTCTATTTGGGCGCAAAAAATGAAACGACGATATTTTACCAATGGCAGAAACTCACCTGCAGTCGACTGCAGGTGAAGTTGTTTCTGGATGGCTGACACGTATTACTATATGGTTTAAAAAAATCGGTTTATTTTATATAAATGATTTATTTAAAAAAACCGGTTTGAATTGAACCAAACAGTTACTTTTATTCTCCTCTTCTTCGTTTCGCACGTAAAATTCGTTCTCTTTCAATCCTTTTTCAGAACTAATATGAAACTTTCAATTAGGTATGCTCATTTTATTTATATTTCTTAATCAAATTTATTATTTCAAATGTATTTCTTAATTTATGTTTTTATTCATTCCTCTGTGAATGATGAAAATTATTTAATAAATACGTATATATTTATGTCATCACACCATTTTGATGTTCAGGATCATAAATGCCAAGATAATTCATTTATGTGATGGAAGACAAAAATGTAATTATGGTATAATGTAGACTAGTTTGATAGCATGAACATTGTTGAAATTTTGGCATGATCTCTTTTATATTTGTTATATGTCTCTTTAGTTGGTGATGTTATAATTTATTGTAATGATATGATGGTAGTTTAATTGTATGAGTTAGGTCCTTTTTATTTGGTTAATTATTATCTTAAAAAAATAATTTATTTATAGAATAATATTGAAAAATCAACAATAATTTGCATGAAAATAGTTTATTAGTAAAATAAATGTTAATTGATTGATTACCATAAAATTTAATTTAACAATAAATTTGTAATTGAACATATTTTTACAACTTAATTTAAAATCTGTTTACAGCTTAATTTAAAAGCAACTGAAAATGTAAGTTATGGGAAACAAAACAAAATTTATCAAGAAAATAAAAACAGAGACACAAAAAAAAGATAGGTGATATTATTTATGCCATTCCTATAGAAAAAACCGTGAGTTTTGTTTCTTTTTCAGAATACTAAATTTTACTTTTTCAAACAATTTGTATACATATATTTGACAAAAATTAAATAAAAAAAGGTTTCAGATAAATTTAAAGAAAAATTGGTCAATATGAACGAAGAAAAAGAACATATCAAATTCATCTGTTAGGAATTTAGGAATAACAAGTAAAAAGAATTTAAATTATTTTAAAAGTAGTTATTTGGTCTATTCAAACCGGTTTTTTTAAATAAACCATTTGTATAAAATAAATTAGTTTTTTTTAAACCATATAGTAACACGTGTCAACGATCCAGAAGCAACTTCACCTGCAGTCGACTGCAGGTGAGTTTCCACCTTTACCAATTCAGCGTGACTTTTAGCGTGGCCTCCGTCCAACTACTTCATCAAAAAGTATTTTAAAAAAGACCATTGTTAAGTTCAGGGACAAATTTAAGAAAATTTTAAGTTCAGGAACAATATTAAAGCTCGACTGGAAGTTCAAGAACCACTTTTAAGTATTAACTAAAAAAAACACAAGCCAAAGGATGACACTTTCATGGTCACAGGCTCCTAAACCTCATCTGACGGGGCAAACCATTCCATAGAGTCAACTAAGTCATTAACCCCAATATAGCAAGATTCTCAGCCACAAAATTTAATTTCCTAGGAGCAACATCGAAATGAACCACTCCAAAAGAATAACGTCAGCAATTTATGCTATAAGATCAGTGACATTCGACCGACTTGCCTCGGCAATCTAAGAAGAAACCAAGATAAAGGCGTTGAGGCTATTAGATTCACAAACAACATGCTGACAGTCACACTCACGGGCTAGAAGGAGACCTCTCCAAATCGATACTAGTTTACAACGGAGAACGGAGCCACCAGAGAGCTTTCCAACAACGCCTTTCACCCAGCCACCAATGTCATCAAGGAGAACACAACCAAAACTGGGTCTATTATTGCTTTGAACAAGACTAGCATCACAATAGACCTTCACCCATCTATTCCTCGGGGTTCCCAGGTCTTAAAAGAATACCGCTTCAAGAAGGTGGAAGAGCTTTGGAGACAAGTCTGCCATTCATGAGCCATATGCCAAGACGCAAATGCAATTCTCTCCACGGACTAGACATCCTCAGAGTTGAAGATAGCATTATTGCTGTAACATCCTATCATTCAATTGTTTTATACTTAAATCATAATTTAACGATGGGTTGGTGCTACAACACAAGGCTGAGATAAATACTTATGTATAGAAAGAGATATTAAGTTAGAAACTTATAAATAAACGGATTTAAACCTCGAATAAATGAGAATTCTCCAATCGTTCACACTCGGTATTATTCATAAGCGCATCAGAAAAGGTAGATAATTAAAAGCTTGAAGAAAAAATAAGGGTAAAGAGACATATATAAGTATATATAAATATCAACTAGTCTCAGTTTGTGAAAATTAGGCCGGCTAAAGTTACAACAGTAAAACAGTTTGATATATATAATTTATCTCTTCGCATATACATCAAAAGCCTCTAAAGACAAGTTTTCAAAATGAATACATCATATCATATGAGTTTTTCCAAAAGAAGGAGAGAATCTAAAACCAAAACAGAAACAAAAAGTCTTTTGCGACATCTTTTAGATAAAACTTCTGCTTATTTGAAAAACGCTGGGACCTGCATCTGAGAAAACAGAAATAATATATTGGTGGGAACCCAAACTACCGGATTTCCAATAGGGTAGAAGTGTCGAATTGATACAATACAAGGTAAGAGAAACTCTCTAAGCAATCTTAATCTTTAAATTTTTATTGATCAAAGTCTAGGGTTCTCACTAAACTAGAAAATGACAACTTATTGAGTGAATTTTTATTTTTTTTAAATGTGTTTGGATGAAAGGAAAATAAGAAGAAAATAAATATTATAAGAAGATAATTTTACCCCTATATTATAATATATATTAAAAAAGTGAAGGGGTATTATTGAAAGTAGAGAGAAAAACATTAGTTTTCTCTCCATTTTTTTTTCAATGTTAGAGAAAAAAAAATTAGTGGATCCCACCAGTTTTTTTCCATCCATTTTTTTTCCCCTATAATTTTCCTCTTCAACCAAACAACGAAAAATAATCATTTTCCTTTCCATTTTCTTTGCTCCCTTTTCTTTCCTTTCATTTTCCTCTAAAACAAACATAGCATAAAAGCTGACCAAAGCCAAGTAATGGCAGAGTTCTGCCTCCACTTTCCACTGAAGAAAAACCTACCAACCTCCAGAGAGATATAGCGCAATCGTAATCCCTAAGGCAATGGAGAATCGTTTCAGGTTCTCGATGACATCTCGGACAAATATCCAAGCTCCTGAAGACAAAGCTACATAAGAAACTTGATTTTTTCTGGTATTGAGAGTTTCCAAATCCATCTCCGATCAAGACTTTCATCCCAAGGAAAGTTTTTCTTGAGAAGCCACATATAACCATCTCTAGAAGAATAAATATGAGAAGCTGTAGGAAGCCAACGCCATCTAGGTTCAGCCCCCACTTGCATAGAAGGATTAAAACAGATGATCATGGCCTTCATCTTTTCAAAAATAGGAGTAGCTAGCCTTTCCAAGTGCCAGGATTCAGTAAGATGGAAATCTGTAATATGAATATAAGGGAGATCTTTGTGTAAAGGACCAAATGAGCTCCAAAGAACATGCCAAAAGGACTGATACAATCCTCTAGTACACCATCCATAACCATCTTTTAAAAGATTCATCACCTTCTATAAGTTTCTCCTGCAACCTAAAGCATAGGCAGATTTGTTAAGTTCCAATGTCATCTTACCATTTATATATTTAGCCAAGATAATTTGAACCCAAAGCTTCTCTGTGTTGTGAAAAAGTTGCCAAATTATTTTTTTTCAATAAAACAATGTTGACACACTTAGCATCTCTTACAGCAAGGCCCCCAAAATCTTTTAGGAGTCACAACCTTATTCCAACTAACTAAACTAAGACTCCTGGCAGAGATTTGACCCTTCCACAAAAATTGTCTCATCAATGAATTAAAATTCTCACAAATAGAATTATGGAAAGACAAACTTGCATGTGATAAATCGAGGTGTCATCGGTACATTGCAGTATTTGTGCATCATTGGGCTAGATATATCATTTGCAATAAGAAAGGTTAGTCAGTTTATGCATTGTCTTGAGGTATTTGCAATGCACTAAAGAGTATGGTCTATTGCTTAATCCAAGCACGGATTATAGACTTTGCATTTGGTTCATATTTCAGAACAAGAACAGGTGGCAGATATTTTAACAAAGCCCCTTTCTGTAGGTGCATACCAGAGGTTAAAGAACAAACTTCAAGTGGTTCAAAGGCCTTACTCGAATTTGAGGGGAAGTGTTAAGGCTAGTGATAGAGAGCAAGAGCAATTAGAGTTCAAGAAAGCTCAAGATAGTGTGACTTAACCGTCAATGCTATGCAATTTGTTATAAGTTGGTTAGGAAGCCTTTAGCTTTATATATCAACAAGTCTAATACTCATTGTAATTAATTAGCGTTTTTTACTCATTATCAATTTTAGTTAATTCAGTTCTATTTTTTTGTTTTTGCTATACTTCTCTATTTTCAAACTCTTCTGTATCACTATTGCTTCTGCAATAACAGGAACTCGTTTATGTCTGGTAAAAGGGAACAGTCACCATCTATATAGCCAATTCTAAACTTTATTTTATTTTTTGGTTCTTAAAATTCATATTCCATCTCAACAAAAGCAAAACCATGTTACCGAACATAGCAGAATTATATATATTTTCTGGCCCAAGTTACTAAGGAAGCAAGAACATTATTATTATTTTCTTTTGGACGGTATGGGCGAATATTATCTGGCTTTGTATTTTGATATCTATATTAGGCTTAGCACAAACACCAGTTTTGATTATGCGGGCTGAAAATTGCATGCTGAAGGGAAATTCGTTACAAATCGACCCAAATCTCAACGTTCAGAATTGTTTGTTTGGTCTATTCTGACCCAAGACTAAAAAAACAAAGAAGGTTAGAAGCCTGTTTGATTTCTGGCTGTAGAAACCTCTTGATGCAGTCATGTCTAAAAAAAAAAATTTCTCTCTAAAAAACTTCTCTCTTAAAAGAAATTTTTTTATTTTATTTTCCAATTATTTGTATGAATCACAAGAAAAGCAAGTTAATTAGAATACCCGGCATTCAAAAGGCAAGTTAATTAGCCACAAGTTGTTTATTTGTTTTTCTTTATTGGTGTGAAAGTAATTCTTATCTTGATGTGTGAAGCAAAATCATCGCCTCCATTTGGCGAAGCATAAAGTGGATAAAAAAAGGCAGAGGCATTGGTCACACAATGCATGCTTCTCTGTCCATTGGACCACACACACAGAATCTATTCAGCCTAGTCACCTCACTTCAAATCAATACCCGCCACAAATCGTTTCAATTCTAGATATTCCCCCCCTCCTCTGCTTTTGCCAACTTAGCTCCAAAACTTATTTCTTCACTTTTACTCAAATAATTCTTCACACCACTTTATTTTATAAAATACCATTTTCCTTTAACTTACTTTTTATTCAATTTTAATATGATTATGAGAATTCCATCTCATATGCAAAAGATATTGTTGTCTTTCCTAGATAATTACATGTTTTAATTGGAAGGTCCTAATCCCTGAAGTAAACTATACTTTTAATCAAGAATATGAGTAAGGCTACATGTTACCTATTCTCTAAGAAATTTATATATAGTTCTTATCGGATTATTGAGCATAACGTTAGTGTAGCTCATAATTGGTATCTGAAATGAGAAAAGTTTGGTGCAAATAGATTTGAACTGTCTGTCATCCACAAATTGCTTCAAGAAGTAAAGCGCCGACCAATGGATATAGTTTGGTGGAACATGGTCCTTTTAAGGAAGCAAATGGTGGTTAGCAATGATATGTGACTATGGCAATTAGTAGTAAAATTGCTTCACTTCTACCTACATTATTAACAAAGCTGTATATTAGTAAACAAAGACCATGATTTTGATTTGTGATACTTTTTTCATGCAAGCATGTGCTACCAATTGTGATGTTTATTGTCCTTGTCCCTGAAACAATCTCCTAATCATGTCTCTTTGAGAATTATTATACCCTTAGATCTCAGAATCTAATGTATATAGACACAATTAAGTGGAAAGGTAGGATCTATGAGATCTCTAGATCTCTTTTTGAGTGATTTAAGAGCAAACATTACTCCAGATGGGGCCTCTAGTTTTGTCCACAGTAATATATAGTTCTCTAATTCAATTCATGCATTGCATGGTCCTTTTCATTTCCTTTATTATTGGTTGCGGAGTCAACAAGCAAATGGGCATCATTGACTTGTGTGGGAGAAAGAACAACACTCTCATCCATCACTGCCTATTAACTATTTGAGTACTTCTTCTAAAGTACTAAATCATGTTACATTTGCTTCATATTATGCCCAATTTCCTTGCTAACTCCCTAAAGTCACAATATTATTTTGTCACCTTGTTAGTAAAATTCGCCCTAAAGCATTATCATTCTGTTTTCTATGTTCAGCTATTCATTATTACAAGGTCACATGGTATGAACAATTTCGCTACTCAAGATTATTGCTAACACTTTTAACTTATATTAAAATTAAGTGTGACCATGGATTCATTTTCAACCACAATGATAAAACAAGACAACATGGTATATAACTTGAGATGTAAAAAGTTACACACAAAGATTTTGCAACTTTTCGTTATTCTTGATTTTTTATCACAATTTCTTGAATCTAACTGCCCTACCCAATCCTAAACTGTCACAGATAGATGAGTGTGCATTTCCTTTGTATTCTTCCATTTTCATGATTGAACATTTTCTAGATCACAATTTTGACAAGTGCACTAGAGTTTTCCAATATCATATGGAACAAGTAGTTGGTGCATGCGTAACGGTCCTGATAACAAGGGAAACAAGTTTTGAAATATAAAATCTAACAAACTCGATAAATAATAAATGTGTAACAACTCTTCAATTATCAATAATACAGTAACAACCCTAATATTTATCAAGAGAATATATGTATGTAGAATATAGAATTGTTACTAATAATAAATGTTAACTACTGTTGTTAACAAGCTGCACTCAACTATTATAATTAACAATATATTTGAGTGACAAAAAATAGCCAAAATTTATTTTATTTAATATTTATTAATTATCATTAAAATTAATAAATATTGAATAAGATAAATTTAATTTTTTTTAGAAATATTTGGTAAAAAAATATATTAACTAAAAGTTTTTAAAACTTATTACTTTTGGTTTATTTAATACACACTGTAATAAATAAATACTAAATAAAATAATTTCAATTTATTTGATCTGATTAATTTTTGCCTTTTTAATATTATCTTTTTTTTCTTAATATTACCGTATAAGTTTTAGAATAAAGTAAAATGTGTAGAGGAAATCATTAACACAACTTCTTTTAACTATAAGAAGTGGAGGTGCCAGGATCCCTTTTGTTATTGATGACAATGCTAGAAATAATATTGAGATAATTTCTAAGTACTAAGAATAAGTCAAATCAGTTAAATCATTTAACGGCTCTCAATTATCAACTTCACGTAAAGTCACTGTACCTGAATTTTTACCATCTTGGTGAAAACTCAGATGCAGTCGATTTCATGTGAAGTTGATAGCAGAGAGCTGTTAGATGAAAATTTAGTCAAATCAGTTAAATCATCTAACCGCTCTCAATTATCGACTTCACGTAAAGTCACTGTACCTGAGTTTTTACCATTTTTTTAGTTATTTATATTTGTTCATTCTATTCTCGTGTTGAGCTTCTTTATTTAAAAAAAATTAATTAATTAATTAATTAAGCAGTAGCAAGGGAAAAGTAGGTATATGAAGAGGTGGATACGAACGTCATGATGTATATACGGCATCTGATCCTTATTGTAGTATATATTTTTCTAATTATGATGAGTACCAAATTGGATACATAGTATTATAACCCAAAATCACATTAATCATTCACCTATCAATCTATCATGAATAACACCAATGAATAAGACATCATGCAAACTTAAATACTCATACTAAAAATAATTATGAGTTGTAATCCTTCGTTTTCTTTCATTAATTTAGTGTCTACAATTTTTTTCGTCCTTGTTGATTGTGATTCCTTTTATACTTTATCCATTGAAAGGCACACATTGCGGACACAGGTACAAGAAGTTCTTTCTTTTTTCCTCCTCGTTTTAGTCATGATTATTGCTCTCAAGGGAGGTTGACAAATACATTTATGACCGCCAATTTAGTTAACTCAGCTCATCACATATTAAATTAAATTAAATTTCTATAGGAATGGGATATAAATTATAGGATAAATCACACAAATAAATAATTCCAATTCAAAATTAAACAGATATCTCAAAATAGAATTTATTTTATGTCATGTCTTGACTATTATTGTATAAATCAAATCAAATTAATTTAATTTCTGCTATTTACATGTTGATTCGATTTACAATTTGTACATATTATTGAATTATTTATTTATTATATATTAATTTTAAAATATAAATATCAATAAAATTATTTTTGTCTAAATTCAAATAAAATATTAAAAAATTAAAACAAATAAAAATAAAAATTCAAATTTTATATTTTAGTTTAAATTTTATAAAATTTATATTTTTATAAATTCAAAATAGAAGAACAAATAATTTTTAAAAATTCATTAAAATTATCATTTAACTTTTTAGCATATAAAGAATTATTATCAAAAGTTTATTATTAAAACTTTGGTGTTGAAAAAATTGTTATAAAATATAATCTTTCAAAATGATATATATAAAAATTAAAACTTAAAATTTTTTAAAATTAAAAATAATAGATAATTACATAATATAAACAAATTACCTATATTTATATAAAATCTAATTTAAAAAATAATTAAAATATTATATCAGTTAAATTATTATTTAATTTATAAAATTAAATATAAAACAAACACTTTGATAACGTCATGTGTTACTTCTAATTTTGTGGGAGACATTGATTTTCCACTAGAATTACAATTAAATTTTAGCTTTTCTTGTGTACTTTCAATAATTAGGATATTAATGTTGAAAAGTCAAATGATAAACATAAATTACAATTAAATTTTAGTTTTTTTTATTTAGTATTTACGTTTTGTTTGAATTGAACGTATTTACATCTTTAAGAATTTTGGTTTAGTAAATCTTTTACTTTTTATAAGTTATAATATTTATATTTAGTAAATTAAATTAAAAATAGTTTTTAATAAATACAAATAATAATAAATGTATTTAATAAAATAATTTTTAAAATTTAAAAATATTATAATAGACATTAATGTAAGAATTAAATTTGAATATCAGTTAATGTACAAGGTTATATTAGATTTTTTAATTTTGATAAGTATAAGTCAACTTTGAGAAGCTCTTCTTTAAGTTTTTATTTGGTAAAACTTTTTGAAGAGGTGTTTGTCTTTTTTAAAAACACAAACTTCTCTTTTTGTATTTGGTAAATCAAAAAATCATGTATTTGTACTTGCACTTTTTAAAAAATTGGGGTACTTTTAAGAGCAACTAAGGTAGAACTTTTTAAAATTAGCTTGTACTTTTCAAAATTTAAAAATCTAACATAACCTCATATATTAATTAATTTTCAAATTTAATGCTTAAATTTATGTCTTTTATAATATTTTTAAATTTTAAAAGATATTTTACCAAACGTAATTGTTGTTACTTATGTTTATTAAAAGTCATTTTTAATTTGATTTATCAAACATAAATGCTATACTTTTTAAAAAGTAAAAGATTTACCAAACTAATTAAGCCTAAGTGATTTTAAAATAAAGGGAAAGTATGAGGAGCCAATGAAATATTTATACAATGTGTACAATGGAGGTTTATGAAGTATAAGAGATATAATTATTAGTGTTACATTTTACCATCAACTGAAGTTTTTGGGATGAGTGGTATCATAACATGGTATTAAAGCGCTAGATCCAAAAGGTCAAGAGTTCGATCTTTGGTCAATCCAAAAATTAAACTAATTTTTCGAGAAGATGTTTATTATCTCTCTAAATAATACAAGAGATGTTCATTTCATAAAATGCTTGTGCTTTTTCAACACAAATATCTTTTTAAAAGATTTTACTAAACTAAGCCTCAATTTTATCTATCAATTACTCATATATGTAGTTATATTGGTAATACTAAAAAAACAACAAAAAATATAAAAAAATTATCTTATTTAATATTTATTAAATATTATTAAAATTAATAAATATTAAATAAAATAAATTCAGAATATCTTTGGCTAAATTTTATTTGTTATCAAACATTTTTGTTAATATATCAATAAGAACACAAAAATGAACATTTTAATAGAATACTTAGCTTGTATATTTCTAATATATATAAAGGTAATTTCAATTTAATTTCTATTTCAACAATACGTTCAATTTAGTTTTGACGATTATTAATTAATTACCTATTAATTATATTTATTTACTTGCTTATTTAGTTATATATTTAGATGTATGATTTCATTTAGTTATACAATTTCCTCCTTTGTTAGCTTAGCTTGTTGTGAACCATCAAAAATAAATCAATAAATAAATTCCAGTAATCTAAATCTATCTAACATGTAACTATATTTTCAACTTCTAGAAGTTTACCCTGGAAATTTGATGATAACCCACATATATAATCACGATAAAATACCGACCAAAGCATCATAGTCTTTTTATATATACATAAACCTAAGTGAATTATTGTTTCTAATAAAACCTAATCTGCCAAATTCTAACTCCAAATGAGATTGCCGGCGGTCATTTAATTTGGACGGCCACACATCTAATTAATTTCAACTGACTCCCCAATTATATATACAAGATTTAACTGAGCTAATTAGATTAGTAGCACTACTAAACAAGTTCGTTGTTATCCACTGAAATTTTATAATGAGAAATGATTTGAAGGCGTAATTAGATAGGAAGTAAGTGTCGAACCATGACGCATTGCTTGTTATTTTGCAAGATGCATGCATACATTTACATACGCCACAGTCGAAGCCTCAACACTCAACTATAAATTACACAAGACATGTTTGTCTTTTTTAAAAATCATGACATTGATTATGATATATGAAAATGATATAAGGCTTTGATATCTCTCTCAATTTTGTGGCTGGCTTTTATTTATTGTTTCTTTTTCTTGTTTAGGTTGGAAAGTTTGCTACAACTTTCTTTTGGTTTTCTTTCTTTATGTTGTGACGCGACCGGGTTCCACATATTGGCTTCAAAAACAATATTATGATTAGTCACTTCTAGATAGAACCATGGACAGAATTAGCTATTGAACTCATAAGCTTTATTTAAATGAAAATTAAAATCAGATATTAAGTTGGGTTTTAATTAATTTATTTTAATTCTTAAAAATTATAATTACAATGTTTAAAAAGAAAACCTACACCCTCTTCTCTTTCAAGATGTCTAAATGA
>NC_029774.3:133501727-133515669 GCF_000817695.3 Arachis duranensis | reverse complement strand
AAATAAATTAAAATGTATATTATTTTAATGTTATATAAAAAGTGTATAGTTTATAAATAAAAAAGAGAGAGTCTCATTTTCTTTTAAAATTATTTTTTAACAGAGTACATTTTAAGTAAAATATGAAATTTTTTTTAATAATTTCACAAACCAATACAAGTTTATATATAGAATATAGTATTTGTATGAAAAACTTACTAAAAAACTTGTTTTGTTCAGCGAAATACTTAGACGACAAAGAAATGCTTATACGATTTTTAATACTAGTATGTATGGTCGCCTGGTCGGTATTAGTTTAGTTAATTACAGATTTTGCATTTAATAGAAAGTCAACAAATATTAATTTGAACTTTAAAGATATACACGCGTTGTTTTTACTTTAAAGTATTGACAAGTGGGGTATTAGTAGTAGCACTATAATTTCTTTTTACGGGAAATAAGGAGATTCAAATTTATAATTTCTTAGGTGAATATGAGAAAATTATGTTATTTGAACTAGAGTTTATTGACAATAGTAAAATTATATAAATTGTCTGTTTGATGTATTTTTATTTTTTAATTGTATTAACTGAATAAATATTTTTGGTAACTTAATACCAATAAATAAATAAAATAAATATTTTCATAATTAAATTTAATTAAGTTAATTGAATAATTTATTAGTTTAACAAAAATAATTATATAACACGTGCATGTATCATAAAAAAGACAGAATATTTATACTTATATCTGTCTTGAGTGTGAACGAAATGTTTTCTATGAATCTAATAACAATTAATGTTGGACCTAAAAAAATTATCTGAAGAGAAAGATTTGGTAGAAAGGAGCACTAAAAAAATGAAAATGAGTGGCAAAGAACTATAAAAAAAACTATGGAGGCTATCCAAAAAAAAGAAGCATCAGAACTTGCTATGGAGGAACTAAAAGGTACATCTATGAGAAGGATACATGCTGCTAATATTGTAACAACCAGCAATAAACCTTTTTATAAGAATAGGGTTATAAGTGATGGTTTAGACAAGTTGAACCCGTATGAGATTGTAGAGATGGTCACCGAAAATTACATTTTCGAAGAGAATTTTATGGAGCATATGAAGAGCCACTAGATTCTTTTTACTCCAAATTCAGTCATATATGTCTCTCTAAAAGAATACGATGAATGGTGCAGGCTATGAAAGCAAACACTCATCATCAAACCTCTAGAAAAAAAAATATAAATCTTCAAACAATGGAGAGATGGATAAATAGGAGATAGACGAAGAAAGAAGCAATTCGAGTAATAGATCTTGTGGGGGTACTTCCTAGTTCGTTTCTCGAGGCAGGAAGATTATTCTCATGCCTTATTCGAGGGTCCCTGGATGTTTGCTGATCACTATATTTTGGTGCAAAGATGGAGACCCTATTCATTTTCTAGGAATGTGAGGTCCAAAAATTGGCAATCTAGGTAAATATACCTAGCTAACCTTGCAACAGAATTATATAATAGGTATTTTCTATGGAAAGTAGTTAAAATACTCGGAACGATGTTAAAAGTGGATGAACACACATCTATACATTTAAGGGATAAATTTGCTCGTATTTGTGTGAAAATTGATCTGAGAAAAAAATTGGTGCCAACATTCACAACTTTGGGGAAGGAATTCGGGCTTGAATATGAAGGCCTTCACCAAATCAGCTTCAAATGTGAAAAGATATGGACACAAGAGTGATGGATGTCCTGAAACAGCGAAGAATGCTATGGAAAATAGCTAGAATCAAGCAATAACGACATATTAGACCGGCCAGAATACCAACGGTGCAGCCGCAGATCAGAACCAAACAACTCGGGAAGCTCAGGGTGACCAAATCAGGAAAGATATGAATGTTACGGATCTTCAGAGATCAACAGAATCAGAGAATAGTATTACTAATATTAGTAACAAACAACAATCAGCTATGGGTCAGTGTTTGAGATATCTGGACAGTAGCAATGATTGTCGTTTATCCCGCTTGCTCCAAGTTAGTGATTGTGACGCCTAGATAGTGGCAGCAGTAGTGAATTATTCCACTTGCTCCAAGTTGAGTTTTTAAACTCCTGCCTGAGTAGAAGCAACAGTAGTGGTTTATTCCACTTGCTCTAGGTTAAGCGGGTAGTAGTAAGGGGGTTATGGCTCAGGTCCACTTGCTCCGCAATGAGTGTTTCTATCCAAGGTTAGCTACCAGTACATGTCGGATTGGCTATATAACCGACAGATGATATCATCAGCCGTAGGACAGGCATGCATCATATGTATTTGCATATTTTGTTTGAGTTTGAATTTCATCAATTACTTGTTTCATTCTCCACACGTCAGGAAGGTACAAATTTGCAGTAGGATACTCATTACCAGAAATGACATGAGTAGCAAAATTAAAACCTTCTAAAAGTTTGTAAATCTTCTCAACTTTCCTCCAATCCTCTGATGATGGTTCATAATTGTAGTGGGGTTCTCTTTTCTTATACATAGAAAACACGGATTTAAACTTCAAAGCCACAGATAACATGTTGTAAGTAGAATTTTATCTTGTGGGACAATCAATGATGAGTTTTTTTTCCTTCAAACGCTTGTTCTCGACAATCTCAACAAATATTTTAAATCTTGAATCATTAAAATTGACATACTTAACACTCTCACGAACTTTGTGAATAATACCTTTAATTTTACCTAGCCCATCTTATACTAATAAATTCAGAATGTGTACACAGCACCTAACATAAACAAACTACTGCCAACAGGTAATGAGTTGTTATCTGAAATAATATCCTTAAGAGCCTTTAAACATGAATCATTATAGGAAGTATTGTCAACCGATACTGAGAAGACTTTGTTTTCAATTCCCCAAGTTTTCAAACATTTGAAAATAGCATCCGTAATATCAATGCTACGTCTAGGAGAACAAAACTCAAAACCCTTTTTTTGAAGATTCCACCCCGCATCAATAAAGTGACCTGTGATAACCATATATTCAACAATTTTTTGGCTTAATCTCCACATGTCAGTTGTCAAACTTATCTTCCTAACACCTTGTAACAAAGCCTTCAATTGTTTCTTTTCTGCCTCATATATTGCCAAGCAATCACTTCGAGCAGTTTTGTGAGAAATTTTATGAAATTTAGAATTAGCATATTGGAAGCCCCACATCCAAACTTCATCCTCAACAATGCTGAAAGGATGCTCATGAACCATAATTGCTGTAGCAATTATTTGTCTCATCTTCTCTTGAGAATATCTTGCACCTGATGTTACAAAGGGATTAACACTTGAATTTAGGGATGGCAATACCATCCGAACCCGCGGGAACCCACCCCACCACTATCCGCTCGGGGCGGGTAATTACCTGCCCCTCACCGGGGTGGATTTTTAGCTGGGCGGGACGAGGTCGGATTTTGGTAATACCCGCCCCGCTATATATATAATATATATAATTTTAATATATAATATGTATAATATATGTAAAATAATTAGTAAACATTAATAATATTGTATTATATTTAAATTTTCACTTTAATTTATATTATGTATGTGATGATAGTTATATAAATTTTAAAATTTAATTTTATTTATTGAATTTTAATAATTATAGGGATGGGACGGGTACCCGCAGGAGAGCGGGTTAGGGTTCAACGTTTTACTACCCGCGGGTAGAAATGGGGCGAGTTCTATGCGGGTTGTTGTACGGCAGGGCGGGGTCGGGTAGAGCAAAAACCCGCCCCTACCCGTCCCGTTGCCACCCCTACTTGAATTGAAAGGTTGAAATGGAATCAATGGTTGCTTCTTTTGTGCAGCAACATGCAATCTCCTTTGTAAGCAATTAGTATAATGGCTCCATAAATGTGAAGTACTAACTCCTTTTTCAGCGTAAGAAATTATAGATTTGCAATACTTGCAAATAGCTTTTGTACCTTTAAAACTTTTAACTTGATCAAAATCGTCCCAAATTGGTTAAGTCCTCTTTCTTTTTTTGTAATAACAGTTTTATTACTATCATTTTCATCAATGATTGGTTGATTTGTAATAGCTGTTGTCTGTGTTGGTGCTGATGTAGTTGTTGGTATTTGTAATGGTGCAATATCAGTATCTGTTGTTAGTATACTGACTGATTAATTTCTTCTCCATTTAAAGAAATAGAATTGGCCGATGGATCACTTGGAGTTAGAGATTAAACTATTTCTAAAGTCTGTTGTAATGCCTAAACAAAAATTAACAGACAACATTATCTCATAATTTCTTTTATTTTCATTATATCAATGGCATAAAGTAAGAACCTTTTAATCAAGAAAAAATTGATGAAATTTTATGTTAACAAAAAAATCAAACTTAAAAAATGATATTTGACAGAATAAAACTCTAATTGATGAAAAAATAATTAACATTATAAAAATAATAAAATAAAAAATAATGACATGAGAAAGAAGAAGAAGTACATACAGTCAAAGGAGGAAAAGATAAAGAAGATGGTAGTCTAGTAGAAGAGCATGTAGAGTGGAGAAGAGAAGAGAAAATGACTCTGTGTATGTTTGTTTCTTTATTAATGTGGAGGGAAAGCATTTAGAATTATTTTATTTGTTTGAATTTTGATATTCCAACATCAAAGATTAAAAATATGAAGAAAATAAAAATACACATGTATAATTAAAGAAACAAACACTTAGTGGATACATGTATTTTTATATGATAGAAAATCCAAGTCCAAATCCTTCCAAAAGTATTTTTACTAGTATAATAAAACTCTATATATGTATTTGCAGGCTAAGGCCAGCCAGATAGGCCCAATAAACTATTTCAAAAGCCTATGGCCTTTTAAAAAATATAGGTTTTTTTTAATAGTCTGAGCATGTGCCTATTTTCTATCAGGCCAGGCCAGGCGAAACACAGGCCAGGCTGGAGGCCTCTGGCAGGCCGCCTGACCTATTTTCACCCCTAAGTACAAGGGCGAAATAGCCTATCATTAGACCATATTATTCTGCATCAATCCAGTCTAGCACTCCACCTCCTATTCCACCACCTAGACCAAGTTAAGGCGTCTCGGCACAAACAATTACAGCGGCAAGTAAGGGTACTACATTAAAGATGTTTCCAGTTTATTCCCAATCTTGGGTTCAAGCATCTGAGACAGAAGTGATTGAAGACAAATGATTATATTTTTTATGTAATAGTTTGGTTTGTATTTTGGTAATGATCTTTTAAGTTAATGGACCTAAACTTGAAATACTCTTAATTTAGGGATTGATAAGAGATTTGTGTGGATGAAACTTCTTTTTTTGGATTACGTTTCAGTTCATGTATGGCCAATTTCTGACTTTAGTTCAAGTTGCTACTGTCACAATTATATTGTTTTTATTAGGTTGAATCTGCGACTTGCATTATATGTTTTGAAGTTGCTAATTGATATTAAAACAATATATTTGTTTTTATAAGTAATGGTGATGTTTTTTTTTTCATTATTCATTTGGTGCTAAGTATTCATTTTTAGTGTATAGACAATATGTTAATGCGAAAATACAATAATAATTGTTGTTTCAATAACAGATTTAACGATTATTTGATGCATAGGAATGATTCAAGATTCATGGTCCTAATTGAAATAACATATGTTTATTATCTTTTTTTAAGAAACCATAGTTTTTTTACAACTAAGTTTCAACAAATTCCCACATTTTTTTAACATGCAAAAATGTTTGATAGCCTAAAATTTTTCAAAAAAATAATGAAATATGTCACTCTAAAAGAAGTGGTACAAATAACAACATATATAGAGTCAAATTTTTAAGGAATTCATTCTATTTATAAATTTTAATTTACATCACCAAATAACTAATATTTTTTAAAAAAATCTAAGATCCAACATACACTTAAATACAATAGCACAACTTGTAGCACAAAATACACAAATAAAGTAAACTGTCTTAAACCAACTCTTTTTGCATTCTTTTTTTTGTCTCTGTATTTTGACACATCTCTAGTGCATACACCTTATTTTACAACTCTATCAATCTATCTTGGAACCTACGAACAATACCCACTAAATCCTGCAATTCACTAGGTTCTTCCATAGCAGCCTTCTTGAAGCTGAGATCAAAAATAGTGTCAACCCAAGTGAAGAACTTGCAATATGGTTGATTTTTTCTGTAATGAACCCAATTCCTGATTCTGCTCA
This sequence comes from Arachis duranensis, assembly GCF_000817695.3. Taxonomy (NCBI): domain Eukaryota; kingdom Viridiplantae; phylum Streptophyta; class Magnoliopsida; order Fabales; family Fabaceae; genus Arachis; species Arachis duranensis. The sequence continues at coordinate 133,509,492 of NC_029774.3, read as the reverse complement.
AAACTATTCTACAAATCCAAAAATCTTGTTATACAATAATTTTGATTTCTTACCTTGTAGATGGGGCACCCAAAAAAACAACCTTCCAAGATTGTCCGTAGTAGTTGACTTGCATATTCTCGCGTGATACCCACAGAAGCAATTCGGGTGTTTTTCCTTTGCGAAGTCGATTTTGCTTAATCTTCTCTCGCCCACATTGTCCTGGCTTAGTCTCTCTCGCTGGCGACTAGACGCAGCAGAGCTTTCGCCGTTAACGGTCGCTGAAGCATTGGCCATTATAGAGTGCAAACAATAGGGTTCTAGATGCACGCAAAGGGGGATTCTATCCCCAAATGGTGACGGTTGAATGTGAGTGACGGAGGTTGAAGATGAAACGGATGAAATCGAATGATGGCGATGATGCGGGCAATGATATGGGGTTTGACATTGAAGAGGGGTTACATGTTCTCTCTGTAAATTGAAGAAGAAATGGTGGGTTTTGAGTCTTTTATTTTTTGGAAGAAGGAAACACATAGGATGTACATGGGCCAAACTCTAAAACGACACAGTTTAGGCCCAGGGACTGATCTGTCTTTTTGCACATGTAGATCATTGACTGCCACGTGTGCCAGTTCAGGGCTCCACGTCAGCGTTTTTCGTTTGTCATTGACAGAAAAAGATTGCCAGGGGCTGATTTGTTTGTCGGAGTTAAACTTGCGGGAATTTTTGTGTATTTCAAAAGCCGGGAGACTAAAGTATCCGATTTTAAAAACCTCAGGGACTGATTTGGGTAATTACTCTTATTTTTATATTCTTTATTGAACTCCACTAGAGAGACAATGAGGAATCTTGACAATATGTATAATGGGTTTTGAATTTGACCCAATACAAAAAAAAAAGAAACCTAAACAGTTATTTCAAAAAATTAACCATCTCAACCCTAATTTACTAAAAGAATTTACCCAAACACCCTCTCCCCCCCCAAACCGTCTATCACCCCACCCTCATCAATCATCTCACCTCTTCGGCATTAGAAGCTTCCTCACCGGCCATCAAACAACGAACCACGTAGTTATTAAAATAATCTTCTGATTACCTAGTGAAATGACCATCTAGCATTTGTTAATTGTATATACTTAAATTGAATCAAACAAAATAACCATCCAATTAAGAATTAATAGTGAAATGACCATCCAACATTTGTTAATTGTATATACTTAAACTGAATCAAACAAAATAACCATCAATTAAGAATTAAAATAACCATCTACATACCTAGTACCTAGTGAATTGAACATCCAGCATCTAAATACGTCCGTTAATGTATATACCTTGAAGACGTAAGGGGAGCGAAATCCAAGCTGGCCGAAAACCTCCGTAACACCATGAAACAAAGCACTTGCCTTCTTGATATCTTCAATTCGATGCACCACATCCACCGGAGGCAACCCACCAAACTCCAAATCACCGTACACGTGGCACCATCCCTACCCGCTGTATGTCGCGGATGAAGACGTTGGGACGGTGAAACCCGCCGGTTGCCGGGGGTTGCACGACCGCTGCGAATGGAGTGTTTTCGTCGGACGTTCTCGGACAGTTGGGCGGCGTCGGGTTGCGTTCTGCACGGCGAACGATGGTGCTTTTCGCGGTATCAGTGCAAAGAGAATGGAAGAGACTACCGAAAAAGAAGAAACTACAACACATTCTTCACACGCGTAAGATGGAGGAATATATAAATTCCCCATAACTAAATCCTTATTTTTTAAAATTTTAAAATTAGAAATTATTAAAAATTAATTATTAACTGATTATAATTTTAATTTTAATTTTACCGTATTGTATACTAAACTCGGTTTTTCTTTACTTACTATTCTTTATTTTTTCTTGCCTATGATCTTTTATCAATGACTAATTAGGGAGTAAATATACTCTCTCTCTCTCCAGAACTATTTATCTACTTATCTTTATTTAACAATTTAAAATTTTTTAAAAAATTATGATGGAATATTAAAATTTTTATTATGAAAAATTAAGTTGATTTTAATCTTGTTAGTTATTATTTTTGTTGTTCTAAAGAAAAATTTTTACGAGCCAATATTATCGTAATATTTAATGTAAAAAATATTTAAAACTCTTAAAAATAAAAACATATAAAATTTAATTAAAAAATATTCAAATTTCAAACTCACCAAAAACTTCTTTAGTGGGCTTGCGCTTCATATTTTTGTTTATCAACCTGATATATTGGCTGAATTAGATGCTATATGCTAATTCCCTAAATCACTCTTCTCTAAATTAAATAAAATTTTAATATAAGACAAAGTTTAACTATGTAGCTTTACTTCTTGCATGAGAAAAATATAGGGTAATTCATGACATATATTGTTATCCATGGTGAAATTACCTTTTGAATAATAAAAATAACTATTTAATGCAATAATAAGGAAAAAAACCAGCTGTTAACCCTTGCATAATAAGATAATTGAGGGTTAACTTCACTTACCATTCACGTAAAGGAGTGTCCCAACAATAGCCGGCAATAAGCAATTCTAATTACACCACATCTCAATTTTGTTTCTTTCTAACCTTTTTTGCTTATACTTGTGGAAAATTAGTTGACTCTCCCGAATCAATATTATTCATTATTACTAAAACAAATTCAATTTGAAATGCTATGCTTTTTCCTCTTCATTATTATCCAGCTTTTGGTTCATGATCTTCTTTACTTTACTACTCTCGACTCTCAAATTATGTTCTCTGTTGACTATACATCATGACAGTTAAAAAGAGAAACATTAGTGGGTGCAGGTAGCCACAAAGCCCAACTTTCTCTATTTCACTTTTGACCAACATATTCCAATTCTGGTACTTTAATTGCAAATAAAATATATTACTGTTGTAGAAACAATTATAATTGTTAACACATCCAACTTTTTCCCCCCTAAATTTCTATGGTGATAATAATTTAGTAGGACATAAGAAAATTGAATTGATAATGCGTTACAAGTGAAAGTAACAGGGGAATGTTAGATGGCTTGAGAATTACTCAAGAGAGTGGGGGCAGCACGTGAGTAGTGGGGGGGATATTTTCTCGCTATACGAGGAAGAGGGGCTACTTTGGCTAAATGCGTTAAGCAACATTGGTTCCCTCTCCTTAGTCCCATTTATGGTTCGTTACGCTAAATTCTCACAAATCCCAATTGCTTAATCATACTTTATTCCTGTCATTAACACGCCATAATCAGGGATCACAATGAATCCATCTAACCCTTTTACGCTACCCTGCAGCCACCCATCACGTTTTTAATTCACACCATTAATTTATCTTTCCTTGTACAAGGAAAATTAACATACGTACAACATATTAATTAAACATGAACTAATAAGCAAATTAAAGTGCAATGCCATGCCAAGAATACTGTGATCTTTGGTAGGGGTTAGTCACCGACTATGTGTTACGAAACATTATAAGCATTTCGTCAATGAGTATATTAATTAATCAACAAAACCGGCCTCTTATTATATCCCTGTAGAACGCGTGGAACTTGAGAGCTTTTTAATTTGTTTGTATCGTTAAAACCTGCTTTGCTGAATCGAATCCCACTCGCTCCTCAATTTTATCATACTACAGAAATGAAACCTTGCGTCATGACTTTATTTCTGCGCTCTGCTTTTTGATTTCGTCTCAATAATATTATAATTCGCGCATGTTTCATATTATTATATAGGGATAAAACTGGCGACAAATTTTTATGGATGAGGTTTGTAGATTAGTTAGATAAATCTAGATTCTAATTTTTTTGTTATATTTTTTAGGAGAAAGTATAGGAAGTTAATGGCCTAAGCATAATGTGTACAATGGAAGTTTATGAAGTATTAGAGATATGACCATTAGTGTTGTATACTTTTGGGATGAGTGGATTCATGACATGGTATTAGAATTCTAGATCCGAAAAATCAATGATTCGATCCTTGGTGAACTCCAAAATCAGTTTAAGTTTTTGGGATGAGTGATTTTATGACATGAAATGTTTATTATCCTTGGTATCCGGATGGTTATTCTGGATAGTACGATGGCTCACTAGCAGTACCCATTTTTTAGTCATCAAAAGTGGTATATTTTACTATCTCTGTTTTGTTGTACTTAGAGTCTAATAGCTTTATCGTTTTCCTTTCTTCAACTAAATTGTTATGTTGCATCGCTCATTTGCCACTATAGCCAACTTCTCCGAGTAGTCCCATCGTAATTCAAAGGACACAACAACATGGAATTTTGCATCACCGTAAAAATGAATATTTTTTTACAATACATGATTTTAAATAGTTGTTTGGTTCTTCCATGGCCTACTAAAAACGGAGAGTGGGATTGTACATAAATATAAAGGTGATTCCCCACCACTCGCACAATATAATGCATTAGCCATTCTGTGTGTGGATGAGGTTTGAATTGCAATCATTGTGTTCCACCCACTCGTAATCTCAATTCTCAACCTTATCTATTTTTCTTGACTCGCTATAAGAGAAATTAAATTTAATTTTCATAGAGTAAAAAACCAATTCGATTTCTCTTCGTTCCAAAAAGATAAGGTGATTTCTGTTAACAAAAAAAAAACTTCAATCTTCAATTTTTAAATTAATAATAATAATTACTTTTGATTTTTTTAATAAAAAATTTATTGTCTAAAAAAAAAAAAATTGATATCCGAAATCTTTCTTTGCGACAAAAATCGATTTATCCTCGGGAAAAATGGACAATGAGCCGGAATGTTTAGAATTTTCAAAGATAGGAATTGGCACTAGTTCGCTTCAATTACAAATTTGTTCGAATTCAAACCCCAGGTTACTGTGCTTCTACGTGGCTAAATAGAACTGGCTCTAACAGTCAAATGCTACTGTTACTTTGGCCCCTTTAAAAGAAAAGCGTAAAAGTTGTGGGAACATAATGACGACTAGGGTCGTATTTGCAATTTTTTCTGGGCCAACAGGTTCCAACTCTCGACTTCATTCTTCATAACAAACAATTCTTTTTTATTGCTTTATTGTCATAATTGACATTATTCATCTAAATATATGTGAATAATAAATTAATAAACTTTAAATACTAGCAATAATTTTTGTAGATAAGAGAATTAGTAGCATTACGCACGTATCCTTTTTGGTGGAGGTGAGCACAGTTTAGTTTGGATTTATGATAAAATTAGAATTAAATTTATCAAGATGTAATTAATTTAGTTTGGTTTAAATTTATATTTTTTTTATATGTACTCAAATCAAACCAAATCGATTAAGAATAAATTAGTTCGGTTTGGATAATTAAGTATTTAATGACTTTGAAATTTATAAAAAAAGTCAAATTTTCATCTTAAAAATTCAATAAATACAATAAACATGTAACATCAATAAAAATAATCTAAATATGTTAAATATTAAATATATTAAAAACTAAACTCATTAAAATCCAAACATATTAATAGTGAATAATCATTGTCTAATGAAAAAATCATATATATATATTTTTTATTTAATAAATATATGAGGTTTGCGGATTAGTTCGGGTTCTACACCTTCAGAACCGATATTCAAACCAATCACTAACAAAGATCATCGATTTAGTTTGAATTAGACTCGATTATCCATTGATTCTAGAACCAATTTAATTAGTTCGGTTCAAATTCGAACGGATAATGAGTACCCACTACCTGTGTTTATCCCTACTTTTTTGTACATTTGTGGTATTAATTAGTCACCCATCTTTAGAGAGTAAGTCAACCACTAAATCACATTATAAGACTAAATTAATATGCTAATTGATTTGGGTGGATATTTTAATATGAATAATATTAAAGAATCAACATAATTTATTATTTTTTAATAGTTAATTAAAAATATTTAAAAATATATGTTAAAAATATCATATTAAAAAATATTAAATTATTGGATAAAAGTACAAACTAAAATAATTTAAAATTATTGGCCTCAAGTTTTTTTTATTTAATATTGAAAAGATAAATTGATATTCAAATATTGGTGAAAGCATTAATATAATAAATTAATAACAATATTATATAGTTAGTAAATATTATTATTTTTTGTTAATATTTGAAATATTAACAAAAGGAGGAATTAGTGTGTTAAAAGTAATTACATGTTATGGTAATTATGATTTTAATCATGCTATGTATACACTAAAATTAGTTATAAATATATAAAAATTAATTTTGATGATTAATTTTAGTGTGTAAATAGTATTTCTTTTGTATGATTTATTGTGTTATGTGGTTACTTGGTGAGTGTGCGTGTGTTTGTAGTTAAACTGGGTCAAGTTCACTTACCATGCACGTAAAGTTGAAGAAATCAGCATTCACATTCAGCAGGGATAAGTAGTTTGTCCCGCCACTGGGAGGCATAAAGCAACCTCACTCCTTAGCTTGCTTACACGGCCAAACAGTCACAAATTTAAACTCATCCAATCAAATCCATATTACCATCAAACTAAGCACTTTAACTAACACCCCTCCCTATTTTCTTTACTGCATCATATCACATATCCATCCAATTAATTGCAATTTCACAAACAAATTTATGAAGCACAATAATAATAAAACACTACCTATTTTACCACTTTACTGACCACTTATCACTTGTATATATCCTAACAAGTGTTTTTGCCTAAGAATATTAAATATTATTAAATATTTATTATGAAGAGTGATATGAATAATCAATGTGGTATTAAATATTTTGTTTGCGTCGGATATGATAATACGTAATGTAGGATATGAGTTTCCAGGTAGCGTGTACATCCATATAACTCCTTATTAGCAAACTTTTCAAACTACCAAGACAAGGCAACTTTCACATGCTGTATGTACGTACCAGTCAAAATTAACTCTTTTGACTCACTTGAAAGTAAATTTTAACTGACAAATACCAAAAACTCGTGAACGGAATTAAAAGAAAAAGCAAAAAGCAATTAACAATTAATTAACCCTGGTACTAATTATCTGAATTTGAGTTTTGTTGCATGTAAAACCACCGAAATTTGCACACCTTTTTGTCTGTTGTAACATGTCTTTCAAGGACAAAGTCATGGACGGAGAGTAAAGCGAAATAGTGTCAGATTCATTCACATGAAAAAATTGAAGTATTTGCAATACATACATACGGTTACACCGTTACACGGACACGGAGATGAAAGATTAGCTACTTTATCACAAAGTATAATATACGTATATAGAAACTTAAACGACTATACTATTCCAAAATACGGGGTAAAGTATACATAGTTTGTGAATAGAAAAGTTAGAATGACGAGTCTTGGCTGCATGCATCATGTGGAGTGTGGACCGACAATCCTGCTGTTCCCCGCGTTGACCTCTCTCTGACTATTGTAGTTCTAGCCTCTACACTACTAGTAAGTCTTGTCCATACTTGAAAAATAACAAACAATAACGTAACATTAAATAAATCAATTTCGTAACTCTTTTTTTATTTAAAAAAAAGGAAATAACTAAGATGGTTGATTCCTGACCCACACAATTGATTGAATTTTGTGCTTATCCTGAGGCTTGGCACAATGTGAGGCAGCCTCGAATTTGAAGTAATAGTGGATTTATTATATATAATGGAAAATCATTATTAGAGGGGGGAGTGAGATTTGTTTTGATTTATATATATAGCAAGAGCTGAATATAAACAAGCAATGTGTAGCTTAGGGCATACTCAACTCAACCGTCGTTTAACTTTATAATTTTGATGGCATGTCACGTGCACATGCATGCTCACA
>NC_029774.3:133499242-133501689 GCF_000817695.3 Arachis duranensis | reverse complement strand
TTGGCAAATGCGTTAAGCAACATCCTCTGCATTTGTCTTGTTCAAATTAAACTCCCCTATTTGCATTTGCCTTGAGTGTCATAACAAGAAGGCATGCACCGTGCAATGGTTTATAAATGAAGTGATCTACTTTTTTTTGTTGCTTCAATTGGTGACTTAGTGTAATCTCTTTCCTTTATTAATTAATTTAATTTTGGTCTTGATGAAACTCTGCGTACGGAATGAGGAATGAGATTGACATATTTGTACGTCAACCAGGATCGCCACCACATACTCTAAAAATAAATATCCCAACCTCCTCCCTTCAAATCTCACATCTCATATTCGTGGACGCAATCATAGCACGATTCAGTTTACCTTTCTTTTTGGTGCGTTAACCTTTTGTTTAACCTCGAGGACGAGGGCGGAGGGCTCCATGAAATGGACTTTGATGCATGCATGGCAATTGGCGAATGTGTGGGCTAATGCCACGACTGGCAATAATAAGGGGCACGTAGTCAACCTAACCACTTAGAAAATGCTATCCCAGATGAATGGGTTATATTACATATATAACGTACAACGTTAACGCACCTTTATTTTATCTTTCTTTAGCCCAAGGAAATTGTGTGGCTCCATTTTATAGCTGTCCAAGCCATGCATTATATATCACCATACCATTTAATTAGTTTGGTTCCCATCCTTGTCAAATTTATTTTTATTTTTTTGTAATTGAAACCAAAAGTTAAAAATATAAAAAGATAGGGAATAAATCGGATTTTAATTTTAAATTTTAAATATGAATGAAATGAAACCAAATTTATTTATGTATATAGTTATGGTGACTTGATTGAGATGTCAAAATTAAATGGTTGCATATGTACTACTCTACTTTGATCTGTCTGTGTTTAATTTAATTTCCCTAATTAATTACAATAACATTACATAGTAGAAGTATTTTGATTAATAATAAAGCAAAATTATTGAATGTTAATTAAAGAGAAGGTAAGAATTTTGGCGTATGTATTGGCATAGAAGAAGCAGGCGACAGCTTATATTGCCTCGAGGCAAGAAGGCAAAATCAATCATTGTGGGAAACAAATCTCTACGTTTCCCAAATTTCTTGACGACGGGAATTGGAATAATAATGCTTGGTTGTTATACGCAAAAGGCAGTAGTATATTGGATGATACGTTTTTTCTTTTAATAGATTAGATTTGAAGTCAAAAAAGAAAATTTGAAGGGAGAAGAGAGGAGGGAAATGAAGCGTTGCGACACTTAGCATGTACTCGTCTTCAAAAATTGTCTTGCGTGGCATCTGAGATTGGTTCCACGTGGCATATTGGTTGCATCACTCCCAGGGAACAACTTATCTGTCCAGAAACCTTCCAACAAAAACCCGGTCCTACCTTCCCTTCCTTCACTTCATTCTCTCTTTCTATTAACACACAAAATTATGTTATATATTATTCGGCAATTCCCTTTAATTTGTTCCTTTCGACTTTACTTGGATTGCAGCCTTACCCTAAACTTTTTATTGGTATCTCTCCCCCAACAAACAACTATTCCTAGCTTAGGCACCTTGCACCAGTCAACACAAATATCAATTATACCATCCTTTTTCATTAGACACTATGTAATTATACTTAATGTGATTTCAATCATAATTAATGGATGAATTTATTAGGCATCAAATAGCACACATACAGTGGGTTCCTCTACTCTGGATATGATGATTCGCATGGAGTAGAAAGATAGATAGCTATCACGTGACGTGGTGGAGTGTTGGATTTTGCATCTAACATGTCCTCAACTAACTTGTGACACAATCCAATTATTCCCAATCTTTTACTTGGTTCCCCGGTTGATGCGTTTTTACCCCACCCCTTTATTCTCCCTTACCATTGTTTTTGTTTTTCCAGCTGCACTGACGTTAACACGAGAAAGCCTTCCGATAATTGACATGTGTTAAAGAAAGACAAGTGACCTTTTTCTTCTTCACAAACAGCACAGAATAAAGAGAGACAAAAATTCGGATAAGATAGATGCACATTTATCTTGTTTATCACAAAAGAAACGGTAGAAGCTATTCACCATTCACAGTATGTAGCAGACACAAGCCAAGCCCCTTGCCACTTCACATACACGCCTCTCTCCACCTTCCAATTCAATTCACCTTTGCTTTCTAAACCAGATTAAATTTTGTACGTTTTTCTTTAACGCCAATAACTTGTTTGGTATATATAGTACTATCGTACTATGTCTACATTTACTCCAACACTAAATGCATTTAACAAATTATATGGGGTTTAATTTCATTTTTAAATTTCGCAACTCAATAGTAACTAATTAAATTAAACTTTAGATTATTATGAATTAGCAATTTAAAAATATATATTATTAAGGACACAAATACTTACATAATAAAGACCGATGAATTTAAAAAAAAATATTACGCTTATATCAAA
>NC_029774.3:133498886-133499215 GCF_000817695.3 Arachis duranensis | reverse complement strand
ACTATATATTTATGTATAAAATATATATGTTATTTAATTTATTTTTAATAATGTATATTTTGTTTTTAAATATACGTTAAAATATAAAATATAAATTAAAAATATACATATATTTATATATAAATATATAACCATCGATTTAGTAATTTAATTTTGTGCGTATAATATTTTTGTTTCTATTTTATACGACTAATTAATTACATAACTAATTTTTTATACACGTACTTTAGTGGTGTAGTTGTTTTTGTTGCTCATAAGTCATAATAGACAAACTGGTCTTTAGCATAGTTTTGGCATCTCATGGATCTAGATATGGAAAAACTTAATTA
>NC_029774.3:133498044-133498835 GCF_000817695.3 Arachis duranensis | reverse complement strand
ATATATATATAGAAGAACATTATTTGATATATAGTTGTATAATAGGACGCCATGTGTCGCCAAGTGAAAAGGATTGTAATCCAAAATAGAAAGATATATCAACATAGAGTTTTTGGTAACACATATAGAAGAGCACAAAAAATTAGACGGAATATATGAGGATGAGTGCGTGATGGAGGATTACAGAATACAGATGATAGGCACAAAGGGTCATATATATATATATATAAATGTGTGATATACATACGAGAATTATGGGTTGCTATAATTTCTCACACACGCGTCTCATTCTCGCATCTAAGATGATATCAGAAGCAGCCTCCCTTTTGGACTCTCACCTTTGTCTATATATCTCTCAAAATTCCAAACTTTGCTAGCTATACTCAAAAACATTACGAACTGCTGAGACAAGATTGTGACACATCAGAATCTTATGACACTCTTCCTAGAACTGGGAGATTAATACGATAAGGTGGTCACTACCTTTAGGACAAATGTCCGTTCTTAGGGAAAGGATTAAAGTAAGATTAAAAAATCCTATATTTTTTTTGGATTTTTATAAAAAATTATCCTTATTTTAACTTCATAATTTTTTAAAGTTAATCGTTTAGGCCTCGCTGTCATATTTGAGGAAATATCCTTATTTGCATTTGTTTCACTTTCACTTACAATTTTGATAATCTTCCTGTCACTTATGTACATATTTAATCTTTAGCATGTATATATATTTAGGAGAAATTTTTGAAAAATAATTTTTAATATTTTTGTTATTATTAACTAATATATATATA
>NC_029774.3:133475239-133497910 GCF_000817695.3 Arachis duranensis | reverse complement strand
TATGTACGTAAAAGTTTAATAAATATAAATATAAATATAAATTATTATTAATTAAATACTAAATAAATATAATAATATTTACTGGATATATGGTATTGCTCTATATTTAATTTAGCAAAAGTTATCTAATTAGTAATCTAAAAACAATATAACGGGCTAGTCAAAGTTCAATATTTAAAAGATGAATTTAATATTTATATATGTATAGCTATGAGATGTATTAAGAAACTAACATTTTTCTTTCAATACTATTTAATTTTTTTTATTAAAAAATGTTAATTTTCTAACATTTTTTAAATTATATATTATGACTGATCACTTTTTAAAATTTTGATTGGGTAATTAATAAAAGTACTTCTGAGGCATAGAAAAATATTCTTTAAAAAAGCTTTGAATTTTTTATTTATCGTAAAAAAAGACAAAAAAATAAAAAAATAAAAGAAAATATTTAATATTTTGGATGAGTTTAATTTTGAAAATATGATATAATCATAAACATTTAATAATAATAATAATAATAATAATAATAAAATAAATAAATTATATTTTTTCTAATATGTTTAACCAAAAAATATAAAATATATTAATTTAATATTCTAAAATATAATATTTTTATTTATAATAAATATAATATTTTTGTCAAATATAATTTGATGTGTATCTCTATATTTCGTTATTCTGTCTGTGTAAATAAACGTTCACAGGCGAGTGTCCATCCAGAACTCGGTACCTGAATTTGTTCCCGCAATATTTTTACCCACTTAATTAATGTCCAGTGGCTGTTGATAATAAGAAACTTGAATTACGTACCATGAGGGCACGCTCGAAAAGTAGCAAGTGAGGGTCACGCGCTCGCGAGAATCGCGAACGTTGTTTGAAACCTGGGGTGCGGTTACACGTTGAATTTCAAAATAACCCAAGTTAGTTGTTTCACTCCCAACAAATTTAACCGCTTTCAAAACTAACTGGATGCATATTTAGCGAGGGCCAACCGGCGAGAAGGTGTGTTACTTTACTCTTTTCTTCCCCCATATCCCCTTCTCCTTCCTTTTTAATATTCTCTATTTTCTTATCTTTTCATTTAATTTTTTCTAATAAAACACGCAAAAAAAAATTAAGCGTGCAGACAAGGGTGAAGCATATTGTTGTTGATGCAGTACAAAAGAGGAGCCAACCGCTGTTATTACATTTCACAGCATCAGGTTAACGCAGGAGGGAAGGACGCCTATGCGGATCTGGGTCAACGGCATTTGACCATTATAAACGACAACATTAGGGTTGTTTCTGTAAATTAATGGCCACGGGCCCACATCGATATTATTGTGTCAGATTGAAATAAAATAAAATAAATAAACGTTCGGCTGCGTCGTAGCTGTTGTTGTGGTTTGGAGTGAAGGCCCCATTGTCCCTTCTTTATATATAACCTCCTTGCTTCATTCGCTCCTCTCCCTCTTTATCTCTCAACCAAGAGATTATTATTGCTATCTCGGAGGAATGAGAACAAGAAGAGGATTGTGTTATTCTGCACCTGGAGTAGTAACAAGGATGTGTTCCGTAGGGGTTGGGAAGAGAAAGAACAACAAGTTGCAGCATAATGTTTACGGAGACTCTAATATTTATAGCCTCAGGAAAAGGCACAAGAGGTTACCGGAAAAGGCCGCCGGCGAATGCGATTTTTTCGAGTCTTTGCCGGACGACCTTGTAATCTCTATCTTCTGCAAGCTTAGCTCCTCCGCTACTTCCCCTTCCGATTTTGTCAATGTTTTAATCACGTATGTATTAATTAATTAATTAATTCAAATATTACTTGATTAGAAATTCAGTTTCTGATACTCTATTTTATTTTGTGTTGAACAGATGCAGGAGATTAAACAGTTTAGGTCTCCATTCTCTTGTGTTATCGAAAGCATCTCCGAGGACTTTCTCTATTAGAGCAAAGAACTGGTGCGATTCGGCGCACCGGTTCCTCAAACAGTGTGCAGATGCAGGAAATGTTGAAGCATGCTATACTCTAGGCATGGTTAGTAACTGATTCAAAAATTCAAACTATATAAAAAAAAAAAGAATTTGGAATTTGAAATCTTGGAGTTGCAGCTTTGAACGGGAAAACTGTTTCTTCTGTTTCTGCAGATTCGGTTCTACTGTTTGCAGAACAGAGGGAGCGGGGCTTCACTCATGGCCAAGGCAGCCATGAACTCTCACGCACGAGCTCTCTATTCGCTCGCCGTTATACAGTTCAACGGTAGCGGAGGCACCAAGAACGACAAGGACCTCCGTGCCGGAGTTGCCTTGTGCGCACGCGCCGCCTTCCTCGGCCACGTCGACGCGCTGCGGGAGCTAGGCCACTGCCTTCAGGATGGATACGGCGTTCGCCAGAACATCGCGGAGGGGAGGCGCTTCCTTGTTCAGGCCAACGCCAGGGAACTCGCCGCCGTGATCTCCGCCGGAGCTGCTGCGCGCCAGTGGCTGACATGGAACATCCACCCGCTCCGCCAGTTCGCCGGGTCAGCGGCAGGTTGCCCGCTGCTGAGCGATTTCGGGTGCAATGTTCCGATGCCGGAGGCACATCCGGCGAGCAGGTTCCTGTCGGAATGGTTCGCGGCTCGGGACGCGTCTCCCGGTCCGGGACTGAGGTTGTGCTCTCATGCCGGTTGCGGTCGGCCAGAGACGAGGAAGCACGAGTTTCGAAGGTGCTCGGTGTGTGGCGCGGTGAACTATTGTTCACGCGCCTGCCAGGCGCTTGATTGGAAGTTTCGGCACAAGGTGGAGTGCACCCCCGTGGAGCGGTGGCTCGAGGACGACGGAGATGACGTCGTTGATGACGGCGTAGACGCTGACGCCGTGATGGCGGTGGATAGTTAGATGATTTTTTTTTAATGTAACGATGACGGTAAAAGTAACGGGAAGTCTCTATTTTTGACGGTTCAACGGAACTGTGCTAGATGAGGCGTTGAGAGAGAGAAAATTATGTTGTCCTCCTTTTTATGTATAGTGGGAAAACACTCCCAGAAAAAATGAAGGAGATTTTTTTAATTTTTCTCATTCCTTTTTTATTGGCCTACTTACCTGAGTTATTTTCGGTAAATTCTTCGTCACTGTGTACCCCACAGAGAAAAAAAGAAGGAAAAAAGTAAATTAAGATTTTGAGCTGATGCTGTAGTTGATAAGTAATGTTACAATTCTCCTTTGTTAACAGCAAGGCAACTAGAAAATTTTATTTAATTAACTCCTACAGAGTTTGTTTTTTAAAGATTCTTTATTTTTTAGACATTAGCAATACAACGAACTTTGGGTTAGTGTGAAATTTTAAAATAGGGGTTTGGTGGCAAGAAGCGCTTATCTTTCTTGATCTAGTGCCGCTGCATTACTTGGATAATTGGGTTTCCTTGTGAAACAAAATAAAGTTAACATTGTGAAAAGATGGCATTTTTATTCATTTTTTTAATAAAAACACATATAGCTTTCTAATTTTTATGGTAGCATCCTCACATGCATGAAATGATCTCGTTATGCAATTATTAATTTAATTAATTAATTAGTAGCTTCAAGACACTGTGAAAGGAAAAATAAGTGTAATAAATAGAAAAAAAAAATCATTTCCTGTCTGTTTCATTGAAAATTAGGGGTCACGTTTGAGTTTTATCCCTTTAATCCAACTGGTAGTAAACCAAGGAGAACTAGCAATATTTATCTTAATAAGCAACAACACCAAATATCTCCTCTTAAAACAAATGATCACGTATTCTTTTTTAATGAGTACTTTTTTAATAATATAATATTTTAGATATTTCTACATAAACACTAATTTGCCAATTATTATTAGGCGTGTCTCATTAATTATTTATAGAGCACGCTAATTTTTATGTGATTTTGTTAATATATATATATATATATTAAACTTATATTCAAATAATATTTTTGTAATACGTAAGGAATATTTGTATTTAATTTTACATAATATTACTCTTTATTTATAATAATGTAAATGGCATGTTCAATATATAGGGGACGACCAACTACTAACCAGAATAAAGGATTAAAAAAAAAAAAGCAAAAGAAGGAAAGAAATAAAGAATTAAGGAAGTAGGAGAAACACGCAGCTGGCTAGCACTGGGAATGGATCTTGCAAATTAGGAAAAAATAGATCCTCTTAATTTTTTTTTAATAATTAAAGAAATAAAATATAATTTTAATTTTTTAATATTTTTTTTGTTCCACTTATAAAATTAATAGTAAAAAATTATACCTTATTTTTTCAATTATTAAAAGAAATTGAAAAAGATTTATTTCCAAATTGGAATATGCCAGCCGTTTATAAAATACTTTTGATTTAGAAAAATTGAATCATATTCCATAAGTTATGTGAGTTAAGAGCTGAATATTTATGACATTGATTATTAATATGTCATTCAGAGAAAGCATACTTACATAATTTAATGAGAGGACGAAGAAGGTAAAGGGAATGGGGGAATGGTGGGTGGGAGCGCACTTATTCTTTCTGCAATGTTCATTATTTATTTCAGTCGCATTAAACCCTAGAGGTATGGGTTGGTGGTCCAAGCCCAATCTAATATGAAGGCCCACATCCAGAATTATTGTCGTCAATTTATGGCTAAAAATATTAAAGGCTCCAGACCCCAATAAAGGTAAATAAATTTTCTTTTTGGAACAAATTAGAAAGTAGTTCATCCCTGAACTAAAAGTAGTTCATGCCATTTTTAAATTTTGAGTTTTTTTTAATTGTGTAAGTAGTTCACTCCTACACTAAAGTGAATAATAATACTATTAGACTAAGCATCCGTTTAAAAATTTTTAAAAGTATTTTTTAAAATTTTTTACTTATGAAAAGTAGTAGTATTAATGTCTGGTGTAATTTTTAAAATCAAATTGCAGCTTTTCAAAAAACTATATATGAACTTATAGAAAAGTTAAAAAAATGATTTTTTTCATAATACTATTACTTTTTATCACATTTTTATAAAATAAACATTCTTAGAACTAAAAACTCAAATACAGAATAACTTATTTATAAATTATTTTTAATATAATCATTTATTATTTAAACTAGTTTATCAAAAAGAAGTTTAATTAAGCTGTTACCAAACGAAATACATGAGGGAAAAAAAATGCTTTTACTTTCATTTGATTAAGATTGGGCTCGGCATTTATAAGTCCAACCCATACGCCTGATAATCCTAAGAGAACTGAAACTTATTTAAGACTTAAAAAAAAAAAACGAAAGTTGTTAAAAGCTTTATAGACTATTAGTCTATTATACCAAAAAACATGTTTATAAATTATTATTAATTAAAAGTATACACGTAGTTAAAATTTAATTGATTATCCATGTTGATGGTAAAAAATTGTAAGAAGATGCAGTAAATTCTCATTCTTGATCAATGAAATTTAGAAAATTCAACTTCTTGATTCCAGAATCTTAATTATCACTCTCGCGCATTCTTATTATGTGTTTCTTTTTAGCCGTGCTAAAAATATAAACAATCAAAAGAAAAAGACTCAAGTTTTTTTAATACTATTTTCATTCTCTATTTAATAGTAAAGGATATAGTATAAATAAAAATTAATTAATAGCTTTTTGAAATTAGAAAGCAATACTTAATTTGTAATTAAAAAAAAAAACAGATACGACTGAGTGGAATTTAATAGGTATGTTGCTATTGTTAATTTCTTGCTTCGGTTATCTCATTTCTCATGTCTGCATTCACATAGCCTTCTACCTAACTTTGTTTCTTTTTTTTTTTCTTTTCTTTTTTAGACTTAAGCGGTTAACCTTGTCCGCTATTAGAATCAAGGGCTGCTGGGCTGGTGAAATTCCAAAAAGAAATTAGAACATGACAAACCAACTTGTTTGTGTAGAATAAAAATAACCATTATTTATGGCATCAACCCGTTACAATGAAAAATAAATAAAAGAAAAGAACAAAGAGGAGGTTAAATAATACCTAGAATTAGAGAATTCTTAGAATTTAGCTTTCTTAATTCATAACGTACTTTACGAATTACAAGCCTTAAACTTCAATTTAAATGAAACTATCATCTTTAAATTCGTTATTATTATTATTATTAGGAAAAGTATACGTTACCAAGAGAGAGTCTATCAACTATTACCAACACGTCATAAATTAGGATTAAGAAAAATATACGTTACCAAGAGAGAGTCTGCCAACTATTACCAACACGTCATAAATTAGGATTAAACCATGATTAACTTAGATGTGGCTTTATTTAGTAGATGGGTTTCATGTCTAACCCAACTCAAGTTGGCAGATTTTGGCAGATAAAAAATTGGTAACGTAGCACTACTGTTATTATTATTATATACGGAAAATATTATCACTAATAATAACAGTAGTGCTACGTTACCAATTTTTTATCTGCCAAAATCTGCCAACTTGAGTTGGGTTGGACATGAAGTCCATCTACTAAATAAAGTCGCATCTAAATTAATCATGGTTTAATCCTAATTTATGACGTGTTGGTAATAGTTGGCAGACTCTCTATTGATAACGTATACTTTTCCATAATTTAATAGAATTACAAGTTACAAACCATTTGTGTTTGACCAAAAATAGTCTTTGGAGATAGTAGATATTAGGTTAGTAATAAAAAGAGAGTGTTGGCCATTTTAATCTTGAAATTTGTTTGATTAAAGAATTTGATTCTTAATTTTCAAGTTAAGTCCTGTACCTTAAAAAATATAATGTATGAAAGTAGTTCACCTGACTTAATTAATTAAAAAGTTTAATTATTCTATTTAGTTTTTATAGTTTTGTCAAATTTTTAATTAAATTTTTATATTTTTTTTCAATTGAATCTTTGAATTAATTTTTTTTTAATTAGATTCTTTTAACAACAAATATTATGAAAAACATTAAAAAAAGAATAAATTTATCATTATATCCATAATTTATTCTTTAGAAATCACTCATTCTCAAGTTTTAATTTTCTTCGCCTTTCCTATTCTTTCTTTCTCCTCCTGTGTTCTCCTCATAAATTTATCGTAGTTTTTTTTATAAGTTATAAGTTAAAAAAAAAAGTTACTTATGAACCGATTTAAATTGGCACTTGTTAGGTCATTCAATAATATTAAGGATTAAACTGATTTATGAAATGAATTTGAACCCAGCCAAAAAGAGAGCATAGTTTTCTTCTCCTTCGAGGAAATATATACGCTGCAATTGTTCCGCAGGGTGTATTTGACAAAGCTGTGATCGGAGTTGCATATCCTAACAGTAACAGGTACGTAATATGTGTTATCCCTCTAATTCATCTTCTGCTTACTTTATAGATTATGACGATTTCGATTTGTGTCGTGGCATTGAAATGCAGAGCAGAAAGGGAGAGATGAGATGGGATTCATAATGGAATTTGCGAAACACTTGATACTAAAGATGATGGAAGATCCAGAGCAAAGGGATCGGAAGTTCAGGGAGCACGTTTATGCCGTGAAAGAAAGGTGCGCCAAGACCAAGGAGATGTGGAGCATCCCTATGCGACCCTATGGCTTCTGGACCTTCGACCGCCACAACTCTCAGCTCGCTTGGGACGCCCAGATCGCCAAGGTCCCAGGCCGCATGGAGCCCTACGAAGAACTCCTCCCATACTTCTTAGGTACTCCTCCACTCTTTTTCGGCTATCAATGATCGCTTCATGTTGATGCATTTATCCATATTCTTATAGACAAGCAATTTTGTATTTTTTAGTCAGCATTTAATCATCAAAATAAAAAGTAAATAATCTTTCACTATTAGTTGTAATCTCATACTATTAAAAATATTATTAATAGCTAATTGATAGTTACAAAACACCAAAATTGTTGGCCCTAGCATTCTTCTTCTTATATTATTTCCTCAATTTAAATACAGGCAAATGAACCCCAAATATTTCCTTTGTAATCTTGATTTTTTAAATTTTATTAATTAATAATTATTTAAATTTTATTTTTTAAACATACAAAATTAAAGTGTGTGTAACATTAGTAAAAGGTGAAATTTAATGTAACATCGCGTGCAATTTTTTTACTGTAAAATTAATGTTAAAAATTATTAAATAATTTATTTATTAACTAAAATTTCATCTAATAATTACTAAATATAAAATTTTTATAAAAATTACTGCATGTGAATTATTACCATGTTTGTGTTTACTTGAATAGTAACTATTGAGCTTCTGCCGTTTTACCTATAATCAAAAGTTTATGTACTTTCTGGATTGAATTAAGCTCTATCTTTTTCTAAATTTTTTTTCTTCTTCTTTCTTATTTTTTATTGAAAAAAGTTGACAAGATAATGTATAGAAAAATTATTAGAACTTTTTACTTTTAATATTGGAATAGTAATGATATTTTTTTTTTAAATGTGGATTGTTTGAGTGTTATTCTCAAATGTGAAATCATTTAACTAAAAAAGCTGAAATTGGACTGTTAGATTTATTAGAAGTACAGAAATATGACCGTTTGATTTGTGTTAAAAAAAATTAAAAATTTTAAAATACAGAAATCAGACTCTCCAATTTGTATACTTTTCACAATTTTAAAAAATATCAAAAATTATAATATTAAAATATATCACACTTTTTACATATATAACAAAAAAAAAATTAGCCAAATTATCACCTGTTCCTTGACAAAAACGGGAATATGATGTTTATTTGTTCGAGTCGGTTGCAATAAACCTTTTATCCTTTAAAGAGTGATGTAATGACAAAAAGGACCCTCATGGAAGTATAGTGATTTCTCGTAAATGCCCAGCTAAGAGACAAGGTTGTTGACCGTCGTTGTTGCAAAGTTATGAAGCAAATGAAATTCTTCCATTACTGGAATTCCTGTTGGTGGTCATGTTCTCTTCGTTACATAATTGTCAGGCACCTTGTTTGTTGTTTTTAGCTAATTTTCAGATAATCTAAATCTCTTTGTTAGCAATTTGCTACCAGTTTCTTCTACTAATATACCCCTTCTTATATCAATGAAAAAAAAAAAGGGTTAAATTACAATTTTGATCTATGATTTTGGTTGAAAATTAAAATCGTCTCTAAAATTTTTTTACGTTTAAAATCGTCTCTAATGTTAAATTTTATTTTAAAATCGTCTTTTCAAACAAAAATACCCTTTCTTAATTTTCCCTGTCATCCCAATCCCTCATCTTTTGCATTCACAGCAATTCCTAACAAATTCAATACAAAAATTAAGAGAACAGTAAGTCTTAACTAGGGACGAGGGAGGACAGCAACCACGACAAAGTCAGACAAGGTATGCAAAGACAGGGCAAAAAGACAAGCAGAGATATGGTCGAAAAGAAAAACAGAGAAGCAAGTAGACAAGCGGGTGGTAGAGATGCTGGTGGCAGTAATGGAGGAAGATAGAGACACTGGCGGCAACGACACAGACAAGCAAAGACGCTAGCAGCAATGCGTAGGCGACTGAGACATTGGTAGATGACACAGGAGTTGAATAGAATAAGAGGACATGCGAAGAATGGAGTAACAATGCTAGCAGCAAAGACAGTGTTCAAGTTCTAAGAGGCGATCCCCTGACCGATGCTCACAAAGGATTTGACCCCGCAGCGCAAAGGGTCATGAAAGAGATAGGTGCCATGATGGAGAAGTTCGCCAAGCACATGAGAGTTCCGTTCAAGTTCAACGTCATTCACCATTCCGGCCATCTCTCCGAGTTCAATTTCGGAGAATTGAACATCAGGGATGACGAGACATTGGTTGTTAACTGCGTCAATGTTGAGCTGAGCGTTAAGAAGAGAGGAACATGTTTCCTGTTAGGTATAAGAACATGAATGGAGAAGATGAGGAATTGAGATGATAGGGAAAAATTGGGGAAGAAGGGTGTTGGTCTAAAAGGACGATTTTGAAATAAAATTTAATGTTAGGGATGATTTTGAATGAAAAAAATCGTTAAGGACGAGTTTGATTTTTGACCAAAATTATAGGGATCAAAATCATACTTAATAAGAAACAAAAACGAACAAATCCTTTGGGCTAATTTTACAGCAAAACATATTTCATGTTTGACATGTCTAATTCTTTGAGCTTATAATGGATCCTAGCTGAGCAAATTGATCAAACATTGCCACAAAATTTCCATCCTAATTTTCAATATTCAAGTTTCTCAACATCATAGCATTTCATACCAATATCATCAATGAAAACGAGAAAAACTTCCTATTGGTAACGCCTCGTAAACTTCTTATTCCCAGCCCCAACCTCCCTCAACTTTTCCCTACTATTGGAAACAAAAATTAACCTCAACCAAGTTAGACACGAAATAATGACAAGTTTTTTAATATATCATTCAATTTTATATGTCTAAATTTCTTATATTTTCACTAACTAGCCTCTTAATAATATTATGTAAAATAATTATTTTTAAATTCACATAAAAATCAAAATATTTTTAAATATTCTACAATAAAAATAAAAATAATCAGTTTTTCGTATGCCTTCACACACCAAGTTTTCATTGTACATGGTCACTGGGTGAGAAAAAATAATTCAAAAGTTCAAATACTTTTCAACTACAAAGTCGATCTCAAGCTATTGTTCTAGATCATAACTCTCAACATTTTGTCACGATCTATCAAAGCGGCCCGTCAATAAGAGTCCAAAGAGGGAGGCCCATTCAAACCTAAAAAAGACAAGATTCGGTATAATATCTCTTGATCCCGCAATTAACCTTGTCTATGCCAGGAAAAGAAAGAAATCACGAGATCTCCTTGAATCAAGGGATCATCGGCAGGCACTCATAACTACTACAAATAGGAGGCACAAGGCTCCCCAAAAGATATGAACTTAATTCTAATTTCACTACACCTCTATGAATGCTCTTTGACTTGGGTATCAAAGTCTTATTGCAGGTACCATCCTTCGTCGACCCACACTTAGCATTCAACGTTAGAGTTACCAGTCCTGTTCACCCATACACTTGTTCAGGTTAGCAAATGAATACCAACCATGAGGTGCTCCCTTTCATGTTCACTCAAACATAGCTTCCAAAATCTTGACCATTGATATAATTTAAGGTAAAAAATATATTTTTTTTCTTAAAGTTTGTTGAAAATTTTAAAAATACTTCTAAATTTTATTTTGTTTCAATTTTGTCCCAAAAATTTTGTTTGCATCAAATATGCCCCTGATGTATGAACCTATTTATTTAGCCATTTAATTAAAATAATATTTTAATTATTCGAAATAGGTTAGAAATTTTAGAAATATTAATTTAAAAATTTGAAAGTGAGATTTGGATTCAGCAATTTTTTTGAGTAGAAAAATGTAATTTTCTACGAAAAAATACGTACTGTTAATTTAGCCAGTAGTACTAGCTTAAGTCTGTCGGGCACTTCGTATGAGAAATAAAAACTATAGAAATACTTAGAGAAATATTTAAAATAAAAAATCGGATACTTATTTTAAGGATTTTGGCTCGAGATTTGGTCAAATAAACCAAAAACGATAACTAATTGGACCAGACTAAAATTAGGCACAAGTCCACCATATATAAAGCCTTATTAGCAAGCCATTCAGCTTATTCATCACTAATAGAGGGAGGAACCAATTGAGATTGAAGAAGAGAGTGAAACTCCAATTGCTACTATTCACCACCTCCTTCATTTGATCATATGTTGTGATTCGGAGCTCCGATTGGCGCGTCATTTGCAGCCACGCAATCTTCTCGTCGAGCTCTTTAATTATATTGGAACAAAGTTGGTAAGAAACTCGAATTTCTAGCTCCATTTTTCTGTCCTATGTCAAACTCGAAAATAGCTTTTGGGTATTGAGTTTCTTTGTGATTTTGTTGTTTAACTGTAATATAGCTTGGATGAGTAGTGGCTTTCACCCCAAGATTCATTGGACAAGGTAATGTATTACTATATTCTTGTGTTTAGTTGAATATTATGAATCCTAGTGTTAATTTTGAGTATATTGCATGAATTAGATTGAAATTATGTTGCTTGGAGTTACATTGGTGTTTTGGAGTACTTGGTTTTGATCTCAAGTGGTGACTGAGCATTGGTTACTAGTTGGAGACTTGAAAGCTTGTGTGGGAGGTCATTTTGGTGTTTTGTGCTTGGGAGAGAATCGGTTAAGATATGGTTTCGATTTTCTTTAGTTAATATATAATGTTGTGTGAAACTTAGACTAGTTGACCATAAGATAGATTTGAATTGTACGCATTGGTTGCTTGAATATGTATGATATGTGATTTATCGGATGAGAATGTGGTATGAGCATGTTGAATGAGAAATTGATGTGTGATGATGAGATTGATAAATGATAAGAAGAATTGGGCGGAGGCCGTGACCAGGTAAGTCAATAAAATGAAATGAATGAATATGGTAAGGATATGATTATGACGATAATTTTAAGGTTTAATTATTCTGTTGGTCTCTATAGTTTCGCAAAATTTTTAATTAAGTTTCTATACTTTTTTTCTTTTTAATTGAGTCATTGCACTAATTTTTTTTTAATTCGATCCCTACGCTTTTTTTTTTATTTGGGTCCTTGCACCAATTTTTTTTAGTTGGGTCCCTATAAAATTAAGTGAATTGCTGCCAAGAGGGACCTAATTACAAAAAATTGGTGCAGGGACCCAACTAAATGAAAAAAGTATAGAGATCTAATTGAAAATTTTGCGAAACTATAAGGATCAACAGAGTAAATAAACCTAATTATTATTGTGAATTATGTTTGGGTCGAAGATGGTTGGAATTGTGAACTTATGAATTGTTGTTGGGATTGAATGGTTTATTGAGATGGGTTGAAATCTAATTGTTAGTTGTTGAAGATTTTGGATCGTTAGAATTTGATGGATGAGTACTTGAAAGTGTGTAAAAGTGCTTAGGATTGAAATTTGGTATGTTTGAATTGAATTGGATTGAAGGTATTGGAAATATAGGAGTTTGGTATATTTTGGTAAAAACCTATTTTTAACTAACTTCAACAGGTCATAACTTGGTTTCTGGACTCCCAAATTTTATGAAATTTGTCTTAAATAAAAATGAGGCCCGTGTAGATTATGACATTCGAAGAACAGACGGAAAATGATTTTTAATGAAAAAGTTATGTGTGTTTGAAGTTTATGGTTAAAAACTAAATTCTATAAAAGTTGCAGGAAATTGAGGTCATGTGTACGTATGCATGATGGGCGTTATAGGAAAAAAAGGCTTGTGCGAGTGTTGTGCGCATACCATGTGTATACACAAAAATAAAGTGCACATACCATGTGCGAGTGTTGCAACGCTGACGTAAGGACGGTGGTTAATCCCGCTTACGTTGAGATGTGAGGTCTGAGGCAGTGTTTTTCGCTCGCATCCTTTTTGCTCACAAGAGTGTGCTCGAGCACTATATCCCGTAAAAGTGTACTAGGGAACTATATCTCAGGGCGCAATTATATATTCGTGACAGAAAGGCAACATCCCGAGGGGATGTATCGGTTGGCAGTTGAACCGACAAGTGATATCACGGTCAATAGGACATGCATTCATCATATGCATTCTTATGTGTTTCTTTGCTTTGTTTACTTGCATGGTGCCAACTTGTATAACATGTTTACTTGCTAATTGGATTACTTGCGGTATATGCTATTACTTTTGTTTTACTTACTTGCATCTATCTGTGTTTTCTACTGGGATTGAGGAGGCTCGGTAGGCAATGACAATAGGATCGCATGGAGGATATGTTGGCGAAGGCTGTGGGACAACGGTGTTCTGTAGATTAGAAAATCCATAAGTTAGATAACTTTATGGTTTAATGTTTTATTATAAGTTGAATTCATTTTATATCGGTTTGAAGTTTTAGAATTGCCCTTGCCTTCCCGGAACCTTATATCTTATCTATTGGGCACTGTTACCATATTAAGACCCCCGTTTTTCATACCATATGTTGTTATTTTTCAGATGCAGATCGCAACCCACCTCGGTGAGTTTGCGAATGGTGACAGAGCGGAGGATGGCTCGAGTTTTATCTTTTGCTTTATTTTATTATAGTATCTCCCACTTTTGATTACTGTATTTTGATGCCTCAGAGGCTTTATTTTTAAAAACTTTGAGAGATAAGACGTCGCTGTTTTATTATCAAAACTTTGTTGTATCTTATTTATCTAGTCGGTCTAAACTCTGCGGGTTGCAGCTAGTTACCTTTGGAGATATATATGACTTGTTTATCTTATGTTAACTACCTTGTGTATCCTGGGCTGTTTTACAAGGTTTTATATATTATGTTTTGTTCCTTTCATGCCTACGCGCTTTGGTTATCAAGTGTGAACACTTTGTGCTTTGTATCTCTATTTTATACATCTTTAGTCTTCTTTTCCTTCATTGGGCTTCTAGTCTTAATATTTCTTGTTTGTATACTATTGTATGGAGTTTTAGAACTTTCATGACGCTTTGTCGTCCTTTACTTTACAGCTAGAGGTAAAGTTTAGGGTGATAGAGTGTTACACCTGACAACTAAATTTTTTAAAAAAATTAGGACTAATCCAACAAAAATATATGATAAATATGTTTGATTTGCTTGTGTTAAAGATTGTTCTTGTGAAGTTATTCCTGAATTGGTAATAAATTCTTTTGAAAAATTAGTCGTTCTGGATAAATTTGATGCAAAATAAAACTTAGAAGTATTTTTAAAACTTTTAACAAATTTCAAGAACAAAAAAATATTTTATCCTATAATTTATGTTATATCTCAATGGTGGAGACGAACGGTTAGGAGTGGAAACATGTTAAGTCAGGGCACTTTACCCTTAACAGGCCAGATTTCACCCTTAACAAGCTGAGTCTGTAATGTATTTAACTAGTCTGAATTGCCTTATAGCCTGTTATAGACTTTATTTTAAGTACTAAATCTAGCTTGTTATTGAATTTGGTCTTACTTAAAGCTTGATAAAATGCTTTATATATATAATTTTTTACTAAAATAAAAAGTATTTAAAAAAATTAATTTTCTTTTAAAAAAATATTTATATACTACAATATACTAAATTCAGTCATTATAATAATATCTAAACTTTTAAATTATTTAAAATATAAAAAATATTTATAATAAAATATAATAAATTTAAAATTTTTAATAACTATTTTAATTATAAAAATTATTTTTGTATTTATTTATGTTTTAACAAATTTAGGTAAACTAACAAACCTATTAGGTTATTTTGTAAATGTGAGCCTAGTCTATTAAAATTAGACTTTTAAATCAACTTAAATTACTTAGAATTATTATTTTATAACAGACCAAATCAAATGGAGGCCAAATTGCAAGTCCACTGACCTATTTCCACCTCTACTAAATATATACGGTATATCACATTTCTCTAGCTCACCTATACTAAACTAAACTCCTCCATATTCCTGGTACATTGACAACTGAAAAGTCCACCCATTAAAGATAAACCAACATATTTCGTGTGTGCCAATGCCCACTCCACACTAAATTCTAACCTACCCTAAACCTGTGTTACTCAAAGCTCTACCAACTTTTTTAATAAAAAAAAAAAACCCCAAAAAACCCTTAATTGAGCACGTCTGTTGTTAAGCTCCGTCCCTTACATTATATTAAACTCTAGAGAGTAAAAACAAGGAAGATGAGACGTTATATATTTGTTCGAGGCCACTCAATCATATCCATAATGGCATTTATGAATAGTAATTTAAAAGTTGCAGGAAATGGTGATGGAGTCAGTCACCCAAGTCCTAGTATCCTGCATCTATTAAGCAAATACTTTATGAAAGAACAGCACGGAACTCATCACCATTTATCGCACCAACTGACACCGTCACATTAACTTCTACATAATTGCTGAGACTTGAGAGCTAGCTACATGGGTCTTTTAACTCGACCCATTTCTTACATTTCCATTCACACCCCAACCCCATACATACCCACTTTAATTAAACCCCACAAGGATACCATACCATAACATTAATCTAAAGTAGACTTTCTTAAAACACAAGTACATACTAGCTAAATTACTCAGATTGTGCTATCTGTCCAGTAATGACACCTCCATCTCCATTCTCATTGACATTCGCTTCTCCTTTTCCCTGTTTAAATGCCTTGGCTATCTCATCAATTGGAACCAAAGGCAAATACTGAAAAACACCATAACCCTTAGCAGTCATGTCCTCAACCACATGGTTGTAGCTTTCCAACCAGTGTGCAGCAGTGGGAACAGCCATCTCTGCCACTGCATGGAACAGTTGATAGTGGTTTAGACCGTTCCACAATTTAACTGAGCCAGTTAGCACAATGTGCTTGGACTCCTCAGCAACATAATGTGCAGCTGCTTTTGCTCCTCCGGATTGAGCCTCACTCACAACCTTCTCTGCTTTCTGTGTCACTTCCTCAATCAACCCCTTTGCTTGCCTTGCTACCTGCTTCACTAATGGAGGTGCATGCTCCTCGAATTTCTGGCTAGCTTCATCCACCTGCCACAATCATAATGCGCCACATTCATAATTAATTCTCCAACTCCCAATTCACTAACAATGAATAGAATTCCAAGCATGCAAACAGGGTTCATCAGTATCATACACTAACTGAACAACATGAGTTAATCTCATTTCTAAGAGGCCAGTTAATCTGACACACAAAATTCAACATTGCTATATACTACTAGCAGTGGCAATGTTTTCAGAAGGAAAAAAAAAAAAGAAACTCTGGATGCATGCGTAGAGATAATCATGCGTTTGTTTTTGTTTTAATAATAATAAACAAAAAAAGAAAAAAGAATCGTGCTGTTAATAGAAAGAATGCTTTGGAGGAAGTGGAAGTTGCTAGACGGTTGTAATCGACAAAACTTGTGGAGCTGCAAAACGAACAGATCTTGATCTGAATTAACATACAGCAGCTACAGAAATCAATAAACAAAATAAATCATAGTAAATGCAGAATATAAACCTAAAATAATTGAAAAAATAAGAGACACCTTGTTATCGACAAAAACAAGGAGATCGTCGGGGACATCCCTGAATTTGTTGTATACGGGGCCGAGAACGGCGGAAACAGTCCCTTCAACCGTTCCAACGGCAGATCTGAGAGAGCCAGAGTTATGCTTGGCGTATTGATAGAGATTTGAGACGCAAACAAAGGCTTGAATCGCTGCAATCCTCACAAAGCCAAGATGCTTGAGCTCTTTCTCACTCTTCCTCTCAACTTCACTCTGCGCGAATTCACAAACTTAATTAATTACTCAAAATTTGTGAATCAAGGCCAAATAAAATTAATTAAACAGAGAGACTGTTAGTACTGCACAAACCTGATTGGTGCCCATCTTTTTCTGTGCTTCGCAAATTTCTCTTCTTTCACTCGTTACTACTACAATGCGAGCAAGGCTGCGGACTCTTGCATTTATATATAGATGCAAAGGGAAATGAAAATTAAATAAAACGAAAACAAAATCAACCTAACTAATATTTTTTATATTATTATTTCTTAAGATTTGTTCGGAAGAATTTTTATAAACAACTATCCTAAAAAATAAAAATAAAAAATTATTAAAAATATTTTTTTACTAACAACTTAATAACATTTAAACAAGCTTTTAACATATTTTAAGACTAGAAGCGAGTCAAGTTAACTTGAATTTGTCTCATTAACCGTTTAATAAGCTAAATTTATGAACTGGAGAGTCGAGTTTAACCCTAGATTTTAGTTTATATATTAAATGAGATTGAGACTAATATAATAATAAAAGTTATTTTATATATAATTTTGATAGAAGTTGTAAATTATATTTATTAATAAATAGATAATATATAAAATTAATAGTTTTTTATATATAAGTTATAATTTATTTATATAAATTTATAAACCATGTTTGTGTTAGTTGAGCCAATTCATGATTTTTTTGTGAGTTAAATTAAATTTAACAAATAAGTTCGATTGTTAATGAATTTAGCAGTGAGTTGATCTCAATTTTCGTTAGTGAAATTTGAGCTTAGTCTCACTCGACTTAACTCGACTCAATTTCAGTCCTAAAATATTTTTTAACTCGACAGTTTAAAGATTAATTGACCATATTTTTATTTAATGACTTGTCGCTTGTTCTACATATATAAAACAAGATTCAAACATTCAATATTTATTTAAGCTAAAAAATAAACTAATTACAATATCAATCCAACCTAATTTAAGAAGTATAAGTTTTTTCCCCTTTAAAGTAGTTATTTTAATAAAACTAAACATTAATAAATTAGTTTCTAACTAAACAAAAAGAGCAATTAGTCTCTAGTATTTTTTTAATATAACACATTAATTTTTAATTTTAATTTTTTAATATAAAATGAGTATAGGTAAAAATTTTAAATTGTTTTGTTTTCTAGGGATTAATTCATATAATATTTTAAATTATCAGAGAACAATTTTTTTTTGTTAAGAACTGATTTCTCTAAAATAAAAATTATTAAAAACTAACTTAAAATGTTACTCACATCCAATCAGCATATACAAAAATGACAAAAATTAATTTTAAAAAAATGACATCAATTAATTTATTAATAACATTCTTACTTTAATTATGAAAATTAGGGTAATTTACATAGACAAATTAAATAAAAAAATATACAGATGTCCTAAATTAAATTTAGTTACATGCAAATTTCATTTGATTTATTATGTAAATCGAATTAAATAAATTTAATTTACAGTAGAAAAATATACTTTTTCAACTTGATTCGATTTGTCTCGTTTATAGTGTACTAGTAGTAAATCGAATTAACTTTATTCGATTTACTAGTATTACTATTGTACAGTACATGCACAGTAAATCAAATAAGCTTGATTTGATTTATTACTACTACACATTATTGACATTTTTTAATTTTAAGTTAATATTCATTAATTTTAAAACATAAATGTTAATAAAAAAATATTCTCATTTGGATTCAAATAAAATATTAAAAAAATCAAAATGAACAAAAATATAAATTCAAAACAGAATAATAAATTATTTTTAAAAATTCATTAAAAATCATCTTTTGACTCAATATCTAAACAAATTACTGAAACTTTTGATGTTTAAAAAGTTATTATAAAATATAACCTTCTAATAACCATTTGATTGAAACTGTTTATTACCTATACAATCATAAAAAAAATATTACAGAGAGATGATAACCATTTGATTAGGACATCATTTTGATGATTATGTAGGAGCTAAACAATATCAATCAAATAGTTATCATTCACGTAAGAATGATGAGAGCCAACTCATACAAGTTACGAAATTTTTATAGAAAGACTTGTGCATCTAAAAAAAAATGTAAGAGACAGATTGTCATTTTTCAATCATTAAAGTGTGTATTTTTAAATTTGTAACTCTTATATATCAAATTTGTAAAATTCTAAAGGGAGAAAGTCAAGAATAAGGATTTCATGGATCGGATTAGAATCGCATATCTGTCGTGTTTATTCGAATCTAATCCAAAAACGGTAGATATTGATCCGATCCGCATACTAATAGGAATCCGAATTTCAGGTTGGTATCCACATACCTGTGGATTCGCAAAAAAATAGAGTAAATATTCTTTTATACGTTATTTCAATTAATAATTATCATATACGTTGTACAATTTTATTTTTATTATTTAAAAAAATATATATTTAATATTATTTTAAAAATAAACATATTTAAAAGAATGAAAAAGAAATTGTATTGACATTTTGTAATAAAAATAAACTTTTAGTATTTTTATATTTTGTAGATATATTTGATATCCGATCGATCTGCAATCGAATCAGATCGGATATGAGCTTAAAAGATACATATATTGAATCCAATCTCATTCTATGATTTTAGTGCGGATCGAATTGAGATTTTGGCCATCTAATCTAATCCACATTTATCCTTAGTCAAGAAGATGAACAAAAACTCAAAAAATATTTTCGCATAAAAATGCGGATCTAACAATTGATATATTGTATATGGTCCCATTATATATCTAAAGGAAAAGTATAGGGAGCCAATGGCTTAAGCGTACAATGCGTACAATGGAAGTTTAGGAAATATTAGAGATATAATCATTAGTATTACATTGTCCTATCAAGTTATACTTTTGGGATGAGTGATTTCATGATATGATATTAGAGTTCTAGATCCGAAAGGTCAGGGGTTCAATCGATTTAGCTCATTGTACACATTGTACACTTAGGCCATTGGCTCCCTAGCACTATTCATATCTAAATGTTTTTATCAACTAAGTTTAATAAAGTTGATCTAAACTCAACAAAAATCACTCACATAATGTGTGCATGAATTACACACTTCTTTTTTTTTTGCGTTTTTTCTTCTTCTTCACGTGTTTTCTTATATCATCTTTCTTTTGTTCCTGTTATCGTTGTATTTTTTTTCTTTTCCTCTTTTTCCTCTCTCTATTTATTGTAACATTTTTTTGTTTTTTTTTTCTTTGTTCAATTTTTTATTTTATTTTTGTTAAGAGAGTGAAACAAAAAGGAGTAAATGAAGAATAAAATGATGAATAAGAAGAGGATGGAGAATTTTGAATTGTGCAAAAAAATAAGTTGAAATTTTTTTACCGCGGCACATACAATTTTTTAATTGATACCAACATTTTTTAACTATGACACAAGTTCTTGTTAAGATGGTGAAATAAGAAATATTATAAGAATGGAAAACAAGATGATGATAATGATGAAAAGGGAAGGGGTTTTAATTTTCGCAAAGTTTATTAGAAATAGTATCAAAATTTTTTAATGGTAATCCAGAAAGTTTCTTAATTTTGATAACGAAATTTTTTAACCGTGACACAAGTTCTTGTTAATAGAATAAAATAAGAAGAATTACGAGAATGTAAAATAAGAAGAAAAAGAAGAAAAAAATGATGATGAAGAAGAGGAGAAATATGAAGAAAAATTTTAAATTGTGTAGAATTTTTTTAAGTAATTTTTCTTATTATAGAACTAATTGAGTGGTATTGTTCATATATAAGATATTTAGTCATTCTTGTGTTATTTGTAACAAATTGTTATATTTTTTTAAATAATATATTTGAATATATTGTATTAGTTTAGTGAGTTAATATTTTAAAAATGAGATTTTTTAGAAAATAAATTGTGTTATTTATAAAAAATTTATGTGTTATTTTCAACAAATTTTTTATATTATTAATCTAAAATTTTTTTATGTCATTTTTGTTATCGTTAAAATGTTTGTGTAATATTAAACTAAGAAGAAGATGATAATAATGATAGTGATAATAATGGGATAAAAAAAAAGAAAAATAAAAAAACAAAGAAGAAAAAAGAAGAAGAGGGACAAGATAAGAAAAAAAAGAAAATAGAAAAAAAAGAGAAAGAAGTGGTAGAAAAAAAAACTGATGATAATGATAATGATAATGATAATAATAATAAAAGAAGGTGATAGAAGACGAAGATGAAGAAGAAAAATGTGAACGAGAATATAAATATGTTTATATAAATTTGACTTAGTTGAACTTAGTTAAAAGAAATTTGATTGTCTAGTATCTTTATATTATATATTAGAGTGATTAATGAATACTCATTTCGATATTTGATAATTTTTTCGAAGGATTACGAGGTTTTCAACAAAAAAAAAAATATTCATTTTGACTTTTGATATTTAACTTTGTAGGATGAGTCAGCTTTTCAACAATAATTTTTCTCTAAAATATATTTATGTAACACGTTTATTATTAATATATTTTTTATTTAATTTTTATAAGTAAAAATAATTTAAAAATTATTAATATTTCTTAATTTTACACAATAAATTTATTCAATATATTTGAAAAAGATAACAAAAGAAAAACTAAATAACATTGACAATTATCTCTAAAAGACAACAAAACTCCGAACAAAAATAATTTATCAATCTTAGTTTATTCTTAACGAATAAATTAACAGTTAAACATACTTTATTCTATTAATACAAAAAAATATTGATAGAGGGATTGATAAATCTCATAAAATAAAGATCAATGACAAAAAATATTAATATTTTTTATTAAAAATTGCATTGTCTTTTAAAGTTGATGGTTTATGAGTGGCTAAGAAAAGGGATGGTTGAATCTTAGCCCCTTTTTTCACTTAATAACACTTGCTGGTCTTTGAAACAATTTCTGGAGACTTTTGATTTTTGTCTCGTACCTAGCCACGAGACTTTTTCTTTTTATCTCGTGACCCAGCACGAGATATTTTTCAGTTTTATCTCATATGCAGTAGAAACAGAAATAGAGTAGAAGAGAGAGAAAATTACACCAAGATATATCCTGATTCAGCTGCTAAGTGCAGTGCAGCCTACATCCAGTCTCCATCACAACAATGATGGAATTTCACTATAATCTTCTTGATTACAGACACCAATTCTCCCTAGGAACTACCCTTTCTATCCGAGACAAGTCCAGAATCTAAACGCAAAATTGAACTTGACTTGGTCACTATTAAGCTTCAACTGTAAAGTGCTAACCCAACTTATAAGGAGATTCCCACAGAATCATGAAACACAACACAGATATACAAAGGAACTCCAAGGACATCTATGGATTTTTCTTTTAATTTTGCACTCTCTGCCTTTTTCCGCTCTATGACTTTTTCTTACAAACCTCACTGTTTGTCTTTTTCCATGAGACTCAAGACATGACAAAATTAAATAGAAAAATACAAAACAGA
>NC_029774.3:133408896-133475017 GCF_000817695.3 Arachis duranensis | reverse complement strand
ATATTTAAAAAAAATATATTTTAAAAGTCTTTATTTAAGTAGTTGCTATTTTAAACCGTAAGATGCAACGAGTTCGTATCATTGTACGTAACGATCTACGGTGAGTGAAGGGTGAAGAGTGAAGACGGTTTGAGGGCCCACCACTGAACTTTGAAAATCCGAATCCCAAAGTGATGGGAGTCGTTAAAAGTAAAGTATGGGCGCTGTCCACATCCTTCCACCATGATGCGCCACGTGTCACATCTCCACACGATATCTTATTGCCTTATTGGCACTCTTTTTTATCTTCAATCATAATCGCCCATTTGGGCCCTTTTTTCTTCTTCTGATCTGTAAGGATTGTAAACCTTTACTTGTAGTCACAAGTTTAAAATTAACAAAAGATAATGACAATAATAAATTGGTGACTTCTTCACGATAATTATATTTAGTCAATATTAAATTTAGGAATATTAGGGTGTGAGAGTAAAACTTAAGTTGATGATGTAAGGACCTCTTTTTGGGAGGTGAGAGCACTGAGCAACCAGCCGCAGCAGCAAGTTTAGGTCCACAAAAAAAAAAGTAGTAGAGCCGAAGCTGCAGTAATTGAATGAACAAATTTCAATGAACGAATTTGAGTATAACTTTATTCAATCATAAAAAATTTTTATCAAAATTAATTATTAAAATTAAATATTAAAATAAAATATATATTAAAAATAAATTAAATTGTATATATTTATATACAAATATATAATAATTAATTTAGTAATTAATTTTAATATATAAATAATATTTTTAAATTTTATTTTACCTTGTCACTACTAAATATATATATTTTTTGGTATTAACTACTAAATATTTTATTTATCTAGTAATAAGGGAGTTAAAAACCCAGAAGAAAGCAACTACTCATCAAAATACTGAAAATAAAAAATAAAAAAATAGATACAGACAAAGAGGAGAGAAAAGACTGCTGAAAAGTGAAAATCAAAAGGGCCGGGACCATTTTATCGCGAATAATAGAGAATGGGTTCGGCTGGCTGGCAACTTTGTAATAAGTTGTGGTTTTTTTTTTTGTTAGAAGTTGTGTCTTTGTTGTTTTTTTTTGGTAAAAAAAGTTGTGTCTTTGTTCCATTAACACATGTCTAAGCTTGGAGGGTTCTACCTTCCAAATTGCCCCTAACATGCACCCGAATCGGTTCCACAATGATAGAGATTTTCTTTTTGGTCATACACCCTAATACACACATACCTCCTTCCCTCTCCATGGGTTTCATAGAACCACTTTCCAGTTATGCCTAGGATTTTCTTTTTTGGTCAGGAGTCGTAGCTAGGGTTTGAAGTTTGAACCCTTATGTACTCTTCTAGTACATGCAGTTGCAGTCCAAGGTTTTTTTTTTGTGGACCTCAGTCCAAGGTTTGCATATCCAATTTCCATAATATAAGTGGACTAAAGCCTAATAAGCATCACTACATAATAGGCTTTCCAAAAACACGCTCATGGACTTTCTTGGACTGAAGCCATGTTGTTTGCTTATAGGGTGATGCACTGATGCATATGACGATTTTTTTTAACTCCCATATAGTCCTTCTTTTATCTTCTATGGCGTTTTTTTAATACTTATGGACCAAAAAATGCTTAGTTAATAGATGTGTTTGTGTATAAATATATATATTATTTTATATATTTTAATGAATGTTTTTATATATTAATATATATTTTATTAGAATGACTATTTTAGTGGTAATATAGCTTTCTTTTTCAATAATATAGTTGATAATTTAAAATCCTTAAAAGAGCATAGAGTAACACTCTCATATAGTTTCAATTCGTTTAAAAGTTATTTTGTTGTATTGTTAGTAATTGTTAAAAAAAATTATATATACATAAAAAATTATCCATCTTTCAAATTAATTACTATATATTTGTATATAAATATATATTTTATTAATTTATTTTTAATATATATTTCATACTAATAATTTATTTAGTTGATATTTTTTACATAAACATAGTGCATATTAATTGTTATACATATATGATTCGAATATGAAGTCATTTTAAATTTGAATACATCCTCTATTTTACATATAAAACTTACATACTTTTTTTTCCATAATATTTTTTTTTATGAAAGGATGGGCTTGCGGACTAAAAGAAACCCAAATAAACTAAATATGAACTATTTTTAATTTATAAAACAAGTTTGTAGACGCTATTTTTCAATAAAAATGTACTTACTGCGATATATATAAGATATGAGAAATTTCTTTACAGAATTTTGATGCTGTTATGCGTTGGTATATTGATATATTCTCATGTCGTGTTATACATAATTGTTTCGAGGATAAATAAATGGAATTATTTTTTAGTTTGAACGTGAGATCTAGATTCTGTTTAAAGCAGTATTCAACTTTTATTGGTGTCGAAGTGTCGCCGTCAGAATTTCTCGTGAATAGGTGAAGATGGTACCTGTAAAGGACTCTGATAATTAAGTTAGCAAAGATTTAAAATAGATTTTTAGCAAATTAGCTTCTAAATATACCTGAAGGTGTCAATATATTTATAGTAGAGTATATAACTACCTTTAGAGTAGTTCCACCTTTGATGGTGAATGACCGTTCCATTTTTTTAGAAAAGTTGTTGAGATCTCCATTCTAGATAAATGGGAGATATATTAAGAGTTAGTTATTTGTTCAGATACATAAAGCTGAGTTGTTTGTCGTTGCACCCGACCTATATGAGGTAGGGTAAGTGTAGATGAGGCTAACTCTCTTGGATGGACTTTTATTCATTTAGGACCTGGCTATATTTTTAGGTCATGGTAAGAGCAGTACTCCTGCTTGAGTCCGAACTTTACTAGGTTGGATTTGAGCATTTGTAGATTAGACTAATTTCTTGTGGATTAGAACATCAAATCGGACAAACTACCTTTTTTGGGAATAAGTCGGGTACTTGACGTGTTTTGAAATTCAACATGTTTTGAAATTCGAGGCGTTACGTCTTTTTGTAATTCTGTGCACGTTACTCTATAGTTACCTTAGTAATTGTGCGCCATAAACGAAAGGTGTATGAAATTATTCTTTTACCCTTAGTGTCTTATAAATACCAAACCCTTTCTCTTTCTTCTTTTTTCGCTCCTTCTGAAACGTTTTTTGTTCATCCCTCTCCCTTTCTTCAGACTTTTCATTTTCTTCATTACAACTTTTCAAAGCTTATCCATTCTGAATCCTTACTTCGTATGAAACGTTCGTGTGTTTGCTGTTTTCTCAAGATTGGTTCTATTAACCTTTGAGCTTTCTTTGCTGTATTCTTGTTTTTGAATCATTTTTTATTGTTATTACTGGAAGGATGGCAATGATTATTTGTATGTTTGGGAGTTCTGTGTTTTTCTTTGTATGTCGAAAATCAATTTTGAGAATTTACTTTCTTTGTTTTGAACTTTAATTGTTGTTACCGCTGTGAATCTGAGTGTGGAAATTTTCTCTGTGTTGTCCCCAAATGGTACTATTTTATCTCTTGAAAATGGCGCCATTTCCACGTCTGGTAATGTTGTGTATTTGTTTTGTGTACAAGAGGTTGTAAGAAATATAACGTTTTTTGGGGTTGTTTGAAGATGACCTGACCTCTTGCGGACTTGCCTAATGCTTGTGTTGTTGTACTTGACTTTTTGACTTGTTGTGATGATCTTCTTTTGTTGTATTGTAGGTGTAGCTTTTATGTCTCGTTCAGTAATTCTCAACATATCGTTTAAAGTTTCATTCGACTTAACTTAAGTAGATATATCTGTTCTTTCTGTCATTTTCGATATTGATAATGAGTATGCTGAGACCTTTCGTAGGCATCATAGTTGCTGAACCTTAAAAAAAGGTTTGCTTTTCACGACTTGACAAGTCGGAACGCCATTTCCTATACTTGTATGAATGCTTTTTTACAAAGTTGGGAATTAGCCTTTCTTTTGCCGACTTTGAGTCCAAGGTCCTCAAGCTATGTAAAGTCGCTCCTTCCCAGCTTCACTCAAATTTTGGGATTTTTTGAAAATTTATCAACTCCTCTGTTATGAACTCGACGTCCCCCATTTTGTTAAAGTTTTTTTTTTTTACCTTTTTGTACTTACCAAACTTTTAGTTTTAAGACGCAAGGGTGGATCTCCTTCCGAGCTGTTCAAGGGAGGAAGGTCTTTGTCATTTTTGATAACTCTTTCCACGACTTTAAAAATTACTTCTTTAAAATTCGATCTGTTGAAGGTGTCCGACTTTTCTTCCTGGATGAGAGGGATGAGCCCCTTTTTAACTTGTATTGGGAGAAAAACATATAGTTATTAAGTACAGCTTGGATGACTTGGATGAGGTTGAGGAAAGTGTAGTCGCCTTATTTCAGGAATGTTGGGGCCGAGCTCCTAATCTAGACACCAAGAAATATTTAGAAAATTCACGCCAAATTCAATCTGAGCTAGGTAGCATTCTTTTCATTATATAGAAACAATTTTATTGATTGTTTTGTTGGCTAATGTGATCCGACTTTGATATCATGCAGAAAAAATGATTGGGAAGTCGGCAGCTATGAAAACTCTTCGTTCTGCTAGGAAGAATGCTATTGCCCGAACTATTCAATTAAAAGAAGCTGGCGAGTCAGCGATCTTCCTTCTCCTTTCAAGTCGGACTCAGGTGCCTCTGTCTCCATTAAGGTTACTCCCGATCCAATTCCTCGTCCTCTCACTCCTCCCTTTAACTATGGTAATCAAATAATTTTTCTTGCACCTCCTTTTTTCGAGCCTAAGTCTAAAAAACGTAAGACTTCTGAATCGAGAAGCGTTTATGAACCGGACTTTAATGGTATAGAATTTTGTGAGAAACACATCCTTCCACATAGCTTTATTAGTATGAATGATGTTTCCGTAAAGAACCATCTTCAAGTACTTGCCTGAGGTTAAATTTGGACGGCTGGGGTATGCTTAGCTTTGCTAAGGGAATTAGAGAAGACTTCCGTTGGCGCCACTAGGTGCACTATGGCCGACCTGCAAGCTGAAGTGGCGTCTTTGAGGTAGTCAAAAAAGGAGTGGAAGGGTGAAAATGAGGCACTTGTTTCTGACCTTACCAAGGCTCGAAAGAGGGTGAAGCAATCTGAAGCCCCTTGTGCCATGGCAGAGGGCTTAAAGAAGAAGGTTGAGGAGAGCTATACTAGAGTATTTGGAGAAAAGCTGAATTTGGTAGATGAGGTAGCCAACTCAAGGGAGAGGTATGTAGATTTGGAGGAAATTATAGCTCAAGGAATGAATGAGTTAGTTGAGAATATGAAAGCCCAGTTTTGAGTTATAGCTTCCGAGGTAGACCTCCTCCTCATTAGCCCTGACATGATCGTGATTGATGGAAAGATTGTCCCCGCGCCTAAAGACGATGAAGGCACTCATATGTTCGACCCAAAGACTTCGGAAGTCCGAGTTGAGGGAGCTTCTCAGAGCTTTCCGACTCGGATAGAAGACGAGCTTATTCCCTCTCAGCCTGAAACTCTCCTGACTTCCTCTGTGTAGCCCGAAGATACCTCCAATATGACTTTCAGTGAGCAGACCAATCCAACTTAATTTCAATTTTCAGAATTTGGATGGCTCAACTTGTGGGTCTTTGTGAACAATTTACTTTGTAATATTTGTAGTTTGGATACTTTATTTCTTCGCTTTGATACTTTGCTCAAAAAACATTTTTCCACTACTCTGATTTGTGGTGGTTTTTTGTACAAATATCTTTTTAACATCTTTTCTTGGATTGTCTTTAGTTGGCATAGTTGTTTCTATAGTGTTTTTGTGACTTAGTAAATATTTCCGTTAAGTCACTTGATAACTATTCGATACTGATTTTGTTAAGTTGTTGAAGATGTCGGTCAAAGTAAGTTGGTCGCGACATTGATCTTTCTTGTAGGGTCGGGATTGTATGCTTCCCTTAGTTAGCTTCGCTCTAACTTTAAGTAGTCGGTTTTAATAAGTTGCTTTTTTAATTCATTTCGGGCTCGCCTTTTTTTAAGTTTTAATGAGGTATGATCACGATATGCTTATATATCTTCTTACATTAATTTAGACCTTGTCACTTTATCTTGCCGACCACCTAGGTCAGGCAATAATTTTTGCGATTTTTCGAGTTAAATTAGTGTGTTTTAGTGAAAAATTAGTAGAAAAATGAAATATCATTAATGAGAAAATGATTTACATAAGTTGCGTTGCTACTAATAGTTTTCTTTATCAGTAATCCTTAGTTCTTGCTATGGTGTCTCGTTAAAACTCCCTATCTAAAACACGGTTGTTTTTTGGCCTGAACGTGATGTCCAAAATCCTTTTGAAGCAGCGTTCGACTTCTATTAGTGCCGAAGTGCTGACATCCAAGTTCCTTGTGAGAAGGTGGAGGTGGTACCTACAAGGGACTTCAATGCTTAAATTAGCAAGGGTTTAAAGCAGGTTTTTAGTAGATTGAGTCCTGAATAAACTTGAGAGTGCCAGTGTATTTATTGTAGAGTAAATAACCACCTTTTAGAGTAGTTTCATCTTTGATAATGGATGACCGTTGTCTTTTTCTAAAAAAATTGTTGAGATCTTCTCTTTAAATAAATGGAAGATATCTTAAGAGTTAGTTATTTGTTCAGAGAAGTAGAGTTGAGCTGCTTGTTGTTGTACCGAACCTCTATAAGATCGAATAAGTGTAAAAAAGACCAACTCTTTTGAGTGGACTTTTATTCATTTAAGATATGACTATATTTTTGGATTAAAATATAAACAATAATAATAAAACAAATTATGCTACATATCACCGACCCCAAACACAACTTCCAATTTTTATTGTACTGTGCTTTTTAAAGAACAAATTCTATCAATATCTTAAAAGATGTTGAGATGGAATAATCTCATTCTTACTAAGGAGTTTTGTAGTTGTGGAGAATCCAATTGCAAAAAAAAAAAACTCCTTTTTTGTCCGATTATTTAATCTTAAAATGCTAATTTTAAATTTTTTCTCTCTTTTTTTGTGAAAAAGAAAAAAATGAAAATAGTAATATTAGCTATGACGAAAAACTGTTAATACTTAACCTTTTTCAATTAGAACATATAATTTATATTCTGATGATTCTTTTGTAATTGACAATCAATCCACCTTCTTTAATTTGTTTAGAATTAATGGATTCAATAATGATTTAAAATTATATATATAATATGCTCTTATGCTACTGATGTCATATTCACTTGGACTGATATCACTGTATATGCATGCTACGTACCTCGAGCGCATTATTTGAATGCAACAATACATGCAGATAAAATATAAGCATACAAATTAAATAATAAGGTCAGTTTCTAATATGGTGTATGAGAAATGTTAAAGATCATCATCATAAAATTTATTATTTTTGGTTATTATTTTAATCTAAATTTTTTAATTTAATTTTTTTAGTTTAATAATTTAATAATATACTTTATTTTTTATTTTTAAATATTAATAATTAATTAATAATTAAAAATAATAAATTATGACTCTCTAGCATTCTTCCTCTAATATATTTATAAGAAAATTAATTAACATTCCCTGTGTGAAAGGATAATGTAGAATCTTTTGTATGTGAGTTTGCATATACAATATGATGGATAGAATTAATGGTACATAAACACGCCTGAAAGAAACGGTTAACTTTTAGTGATGCAACGTGGGGACCCAATTCAATAAGACAATAGATTTGTGGAGCATTAATATGATTATTGGAACTATGAGTATGTTTGTGCTTCAAAAGGAACAAAGGGTTTTGCCTTTCATGCTGTAAGACTGTACTATAAAAGAAACATTTCATTTGGATTAGAAAATTAAAGCCAAAACTTTGGGGGCATGCCTTAAATTAATATATCTTTAGTCTAATAATTAAATACTACTTTTCAATAATTTTTTAGAGAACCAAGTTTTTCACAAAATTAAGCATCAACTATACTCTAATGATCATTTTGTCAATCTTAAGATGCATTACACTCTCTCCACAACTTAAAAGAGTTTGTAATCTTAAAAACAAATATGTCATATATATAAAAAAAAAATCAACTATAAATATAAAATATATATTAATAAAATCGTGGATTTAGTTGCCGATTTTTTTTTATACAAATGGCGCTTTTATTTTGAAAAATAGACATCATGGGATTACAAAAATTCCACTAATTAAAGGGCGACATGGAAGAGAATTAAAGACGAGATCAAAATCTATGAATGTCTGTTCTTCGCCATTAAGTTATTGCTTAGCACATATGCATGATCTCATTGGATCTCATTGGCTTAGCAAAGGCTTTTCATATTTATTTAATCAACAATGCTAAGAACCAACTCTATATAAGCCAAGAACCAGTCAACCGGTAAACCAGAGACACCGGTGATTTTAACCGAATGTTGCTACTGATAGGTACACGGATGTTTCTTTTTCTTATAAATTGGATGGTTTTGGATATGATTTCTATGTTTCATGTGTTACGCATTAATAAAACATAATTAATTATATGAAATCAACTAATGAATGATCAAAACATCTGTTCTATGATTCTCTTCTATTACTAGTATATCTTCTCTCATGTTTTAAACGTGGTCAACAATAATTTAAAAAATAAATTAAATTATAAATTAATAAAACTAATTATAATTAATTATGTTGTTCTATTTTTGGCTGATTATTAGTTGGTTCCATATACTTTTCCTTATTTAATAAGTTGTTTGTATTTATATAAATGGGACATTATATTGAACGTAACTCAGCAAACTAATTTACATAAACTATTAACATAAAAACATATTTTCTGGATTTACTGTTATTTTTCAATATATAGTGCATTACTATATATACATACTCACATGGATAATTTTGTCAATAAAACATAATTTTTCATGAGTGATTCTATTACTTCACTCACGATAAATATGAAGAAATCACTAATTAAGTTTTAATTCAAAACTTAATTTTTTTTAAAAATAAACATACTTTATAAAAAAAATTATGTACACATTTTATACATTGATATTCTTTGTGTTAATTTTTGTAAACAAAGTATTTCCTTCACTTTTTTGTGGAAAAATGCAGGGGGAAAATGTGCTATTTTTAACTAATAAGATATTAATTAAATTTAATAAGAAAAGTTGAAATTTATTTTTGGAAACAAATAAGCATAAAATTACAACCCACTTGCAAATGGAAAAGGATGAAGATTATTCACAGAATAATTAGTAGTCAAGTTTAGGTCTTGGATAAAAAATTCATCGACTCATCGTGATGATTGAATTCTTTGATGTAGACGATGTGGGCGTGTAGCGTGATATGCTTTGCCTATCATTATTTTGGCAATGGCAGAATCTTTTATTTCATAATTTTGTTAGCCTTGAAACTTATGTTATGGGGTTGAAAAGGTCATACAGCTGAATTAACACAAATATTTAATACAAAAATAATATTTCACAACATAATAAGATAGCATAAAGAAGTAAATATATTAATTAAAGTAATAATAAAAATATAATAATATGAAAATATTCACAACATAATAAGATAGTATAAAGAAGTAAATATATTAATACCAATATTTTAACGTAAAAATTTTTTAGTAAGAAATAATAATCACAAGTTACCAAAATTTAAAAAATAATTATACTATAATTAAATATGAAATGTAAGAGAGTCTTAAATAAAGTATAAATTGTGTATATAATTAACTTAAACACTAAAATATCAAAGCTTACATATGAATAATAAGAAGATGAAAAATACCCAATAATAGAGCTACTGTCTGAAACAAATGTCTTCTTCTTTAGAACTCCA
The DNA here is from genome assembly GCF_000817695.3 of Arachis duranensis. Lineage (NCBI taxonomy): Eukaryota > Viridiplantae > Streptophyta > Magnoliopsida > Fabales > Fabaceae > Arachis > Arachis duranensis. Next base: position 133,465,215 of record NC_029774.3, on the reverse strand, counting down.
ATTAAAATCTCCATCGTTTAGAATAAAGAATAAGATGAGATGAAACTGTAGTTCAAATTTCAGGCTGATCCAATGATGAAAGAATGAGAAATTGTCGTTTTAAATCTGATGCTCTACATAAAAATAAAAATTTTGTTTTTCCTCTTCTCTCTCACTTTGATGGCTGCTCTCTCTCACTCTCAATGATCCAAAAAATCTGATTAGGGTTGTGATACAATGGGTGCAAAGAGATACTCCAAAAAATTGAGTTTGGACCTCACAAAGAAAAGAAAAAATTCAACAAATCTCTCCCTTCTCGACTAGGTGGAGGGTCTCGTCATCACGGCGATCAAACAACATATTTCAAACTTATCTCTTGACAATGCTTTTGTCATCATATCAGCACCATTATCATCAGTGTGAATTTTTTCAAGTTCCAACAACTTGAAATTTAACACATCTCGTATCTAATGATACTTAACATCGATATGTTTAAATCTTGCATGAAAAGTAAAATTCTTAGCGAAATGAATAGTACTTTGACTATCACACAACAACACATAATGGTCTTGCTTGAAACCAAGCTCTTTAAGAAACTTTTTCATCCACAACAACTATTTACATGCTTCAATTGCTGCAATAAATTATGCCTTTGTAGTAGAAAGTGCAACCCATTTTTGTAGCCTTGATTGCCATGAAATAGCTTTCCCTGCAAATTTGACCAAATAATCTGAAGTAGATTTTTGAGAATCAACATCTCCTGCCATGTCTGCATTAGTAAAACCAACTAGTAAAGATTTCTCACACCAAAATTCAAACTTAAGTTAGTTGTACTTTTGAGATATCTCATAATCCATTTAACATCATTCTAGTGTTCTTTACCTGAATTAGACAGGAAACGACTCACAGTACCAACCGCATGAGTAATGTCTGGTCTAGTGCACACCATATCATACATCAAGCTTCCAATAGCTGAAGCATAAAAAATTTAATCCATTGCTTGTTTCTCTTCATCTGTGGTTGGATACTGTTTGGTACTCAACTTAAAATGAGGATCAAAAGAACTAACGACACATTTGGAATTATTCATACCAATCTTTGAAACACCTTCTTTATGTACTTTTTCTGTGACAAATAAAGCTTCTTAGAATCTATATAACAAGTAATAGTCATACCCAAAATCTGTTTGGCAGGACCCAAGTTCTTCATAACAAAGAACTTGCTCAACTATTTCTTCAACTCATGAATTCTCAAAGCATTCTTACCAATAATTAAAATATCATCCACATAAAGCAAAAAAATGATAAAATCACCATCAGATAATTTTCGCACAAATACACAATGGTTTGAAGTTGTCTTACGATAACCATACTCCTCTATAACAGATTCAAATTTTTTATACCATTGTCTTGAAGCTTGCTTCAATCTATAAATACGATCTTCTTAAACTTGCACGCAAATCCTTCTTTTTCTTTAGCAATGAAGTCCTCCGATAACTCTATGTAGATTTTTTGTCCAAATTATCATGAAAAAAAATTGTATTTACATCCATTTACTCAATCTCCAAATCAAGAGAAACTGCTAATACAAGTACAACGTACGAATGAATGACATCTTCATAATAGGAAAAAAAATCTCCTCATAATCAACATCTTTTTTCTAACTAAATCCTTTAATAACCAATCTAGCTTTATACCAAGACTTAGAATTGTGTTCTTCATTATTGATTATGAATACCATTTGTTCTTTAAAACTCTCACACCCTTAGGTAGCTTCACCAACTCATAGGTATCATTCTCAAGTAAGGACTTCATTTCTTCTTGCATAGTTTTAAGCATGCTTACATCTTCAACAGCCTCTCCGAAACATTCAGGTTCTCCCCCATCAGTCAACAAAACAAACTCACGTGAAAAATGTATTAATGAGGACTTTCTTTCTCTTGTGGACCTTCTGAGTACATTTGCAGAAATTTTTTAAGTTGACTGTTCATCATGATCATCATCACCAACTTCAACAAGCATCAGATCAACTGTTCTATCTTTACATGCACCTGTATCATGCTTATTATGTTGAACTTCAACTCTACCGTCTTTCACTATAGGCATAGAGGGAGTAATATCCAAGTCAGAAAAATCATTATTAGACTAAACCATTGGCTTCTCTTTATTATCCATATCCTTCAATGTTTAGTTTTCAGCAAAGACAATATCTCTACTTTGAATCATCTTCTCATTAACAGAATCATAAAATCTGTAACCAAACTCATCCATGTCATAGCCAATAAAAATACATTGCCTAGTCTTTACATTAAACTTGGATCTCTCATCTTTTGGAATATGAACAAAGGCTTTGCATCCAAAGACTCTTAAATGATCATAAAAAACATCTTTACCTGACTATATCTTTTTTGGCACTTCAAATTACAAAAAATATATGATGTCTGCTATATATATATAATATCTATAATTATATATTTATTACATCGAAAATGGTACAATTATTCTAATAGTAATTAACGAATATTAAATAATATAATTTTAGACTGTTTAAATTAATTTTTTATTATCTTTTAAATATTATTATTCAAAGATAAGGATTTAAATAATTCAGTGCTTTTAGCAGTCACGTACAAACGCATGAAGACAACTAAATATAATGAGAACCAGTAACATACAGTTGATTTGGTTTTCATAAATTAAAGCTTATATTAACAAGCTAAGCGTATATCGAATTATATGTATGTTCATTATTCAATCAAGCTTAGGCTAGTGGTGGTGGGACATATATCTCAAACAAAAAACTAAGTACTAGATAGTAGATATTGCTTTTTTCGTTCTTTTTTCTCCCTTCATCAGCTCATTATCTATCCACAAAAAACTATTCTCTTTTATACATGTATGCGTGGAAAAGATTTTGATTCCATCACCTTATATTCTTAGATGTTTATCCCAATATATGACGTGTTTGCAAGTTTAAGGTTTCAATTAGTTTTATTTAATTTTCAAATTTTACAGACATAACTTACATTCATCTTTGAATAATTTCTGGCACACAAATATTAATAGAATAAACCTGTAAAATACAGTTTTTACATATAATATATAATTAATGATATCTTGTGCATGTGGACAGTTACGTCTATTGCTTTCCGTTGTGTACTTTGATAAACGCCTTGCGATCTCGCAACTTGTACTAATCTTTGTACTTTTGTTGTGTGAGTAATTAACGAGAAAAAAATCGAGAGGAGAAAGATCATATATTATTGGAGAAGAAACTAGAGAACAACTTCATTGCATACAGTAATTTACATTTTACAAGTTTAAAGGGACACGTAATCTCTTCTCTTAATCCGTACATTAATTTCTGCCAAACTCGCATATTTATTCGAAGGTGAAAATTCAGGTGTAGTAAATCTTGCGTAAAGTTAATAGTTGAGAGTTGTTAGATGAAAATTTAGTCAAATCAATCAAATCATCTAACGACTCTCAGCGATCAACTTCAGGTGAAGTCGACTGCACCTGAGTTTTCACCTTATTCAAATACTAAAGACTAACTTATATTAGCTAGCTAGGTCGGGGTTCTATCTGTATCTAATAATCTAATAATAGCTAGGTGAAAATAGAGGATAAAACTTAGAGATGAGTTTCATAACGATATAGAAATATTTTTAAGAGAGATAAATATGGAATAACTTGACAAGCTATAATAGATTCCAATTTGTGCACATTTGGGCTTAAGGGCTTACGTAGTTATGTCTAGGAACTAGTCGGCAACGCAAAGGTGTCTTCATCTCGAGAGAAAGCCTGAGATTTTCGGAAAGATCCACGGGTTGTGCCGTGGGAAGCCAGACGAAATGGTGGAGAAGCCGTGCAAGCCAGATATGGACAGTGGCTAAGCCCAACGCTCTCCCCGGGCACACCCTACGCCCTGCACCAAACGGCGCTAGCCTCAAGTCTGAGCCCATAATGGATATATCTTCCTTCAAGAATCGTTCGGGCTTGAAAGCCCAAGGCTCTTCCCATATAGAAGAGTCATGCGATATAGCCCACATGTTAACCATTGCAGTTGTGCCAGCTGGCACAAAGACTTTGTCCACGTGGACATCGTGAACAGCTAGGCGGGCCCATGATAGCAATGGGCCCGGCGGGTGCAAGCGGAGTACCTCTTTGACTATGGCCTGAAGGTAAGGGAGGTTGGGAATGTGGGAATCTTGCACGTGACCATTTTGGCCAACACACGTGTCAATCTCTTGGCGGGCTTTCATTTGTATGTCCTGGTGAAGTACCATCCTTGCCATGATCCATTCCAGTAATATGGCCACTGTGTCTGTTCCTCTAAATATCATTTCCTGCACCAAATTCAAAATTTTAAATAAATAATGTCAATCAATCATTGTTGATTATATTCAAATTAAGTAGAAATTTACATACAATCGATTTCACATGAAGTTAATAATTAAGATTTGTTAAATGATGTTACTAAATTTCTATTTAGTGAAAACTATCAACTACACGTGAAGTTGACTGCTCGTGAGTTTTCACTGTTAATAAAACTTACCCAAAGAATAGCGACCATATCCGAATCAGCTAAGCTTTCTTCCTTATTAGGCAGTGAAAGTAAAGTGCTAAGAAAATCGTGATTGTTTCGAAGCAACGATTGGGGACACTTTTTTCTTTGATCCACAATGTTACCAACCACACTTTTAACCTGACTGGCCAATCTGTGACACCTTCTCTTCACACCATAAAAGTCAACAAACTTCAACAATGGAAAATAATCTTCCAAGTTAAACATATGGATTAATTCATACCCTTCTTTCACCATATCTCCCAACTCCTCACTAATCAACGAAGAAGAAGAACCAAACACACTCTCCAGAATGTTGCTCAGAGAGCCTTCCTGAAACACACTACGAACTTCCACAAACCCTTTCTCCTCCATCATCCCCATTGCTTTCACCGCCATCTCAGAAGCCAGGCGATGCCGCAGATTCTCCAAGCTCTGAATATTTTTAGGAGAGAACATGTGGAAAGCGGCGATTCTTCTCAGGTGGCGCCAGTAGGTTCCGGAAGGGGCGAAACCAATGGCGCGCTCGAACATTAGGGTTTTTGCAGAAGTTTTGATTGGTCGATCGGAGAATGAAGAACCGAAGAGAATCTCCCTTGCGGTTTCAGGGTGACTGCTTATGATAACCGGTGTGGAGCCAAGACTGAACGCCATGAGCCTCTTCGCCTTCAAGTTTGTAGCCATGGAAGCGAGTTTTGCGTGTGCCAGGGAACCCATTTGAGGTAGAGAACCCAACAAGGGCCAACCCATGGGACCAGAGAGGTCTCTGTGGTTCCTCCATGCAAAACCTCCGGGGACAAGCCAGTAGTTAAGAGAAAGAGCGAAGAGCAAGAGAGTGAAGAGTAAGAAAGAGAAAGAAGAGAGTGAGCTTTGGAATAAGAATAACGAAGCGAGTGTTATGAGAAGAAGTGTTGTTGGCTTGGACTTAAGCATAATGAGATTAAAATAATTAAAACTTGGGTTAATTATGGATTAGAAGAGGTAGCTAGAAAGAGTGAATAATAATGATTAATGTGAGAGATGGACGTGTGTCATGGGGCTACAGCATGTATATATAGTGTGGCCTTTGAGTAGAGGTTAAGGATGTGTGGTTAAGGAGCTTAACCATAGTTAAGTTGGCAACCACTTTGCGCTTATATTATGAGTTATGACGTGTACAATATTCTCTCATGTCTAATTAACAACAACTTCCCCCACACTTTATGTCAGAATCACACCACACCCACATACATCTACCCTTCTTTTTATCCTGAAAAATTATTACCATATTTTCTTTGAAGAGTTAATTAAGAGGTTATTATGGTAATGATACCCCGTAACCATGCTATAAAAAGAGGAAGGAATTTATAATGTTCACGACTCAATTATTGAAATTATATACTATAGATGGGAAGCTACAAGAAGCTTAGGATGTATAGGGTGTGGTAGCTCTGCTGGTTGCTTTAGAGGCAGAATCAAGAAAGATGATCTATTGACTCAGTAACTAAGATTTGCTGAGTCCCCCGACACAGTCGTATAAAGTTTCCACTTCCCGGTGTTACCACTAAAGTTATCAAAGTCAATGGTCAACCATCTCTATATATAACACGCTCAATGTGTGCAATTCTATACACGAGTCTAAACACACAATCCGATTCCTGTTCCACCTGATATTTTTATTTTATAATTTGGTCTCTTTAGAAACTAAAATATTTTAAATTAATTATTATTTTATACTTTTAAGTTTTAATACAAGACAACAAAATTTATACCATTTTTTATTATTTTACTATATTCGGTTTTATTGTCCTTTTTAATTTTTGATATTGGATTGATAATAATATTTTTTAAAAATTATAGAGTGTTGAGATATTAATCTCAAATATGGTACTGTTTAATTTAGAATAAAAAAATCAAATTTTTTTATTTTTAAAAAGTACAGAAATTAGATCATTTAATTTTTTAATGTTAAAAAATTAGATTTTTTAATTTTTGAAATTAGACTGTCTAATTTATGTGTCAAAAAAATTAAAAAATTTAAAGTACAAAAATAAACTTTTTAATTTATGTACTTTCTGTAATTTAAAAAATTCCAAAAATTATAATATTTTAGTATATCATTCATCTCATTTTTATAGACAAAAAAATTGACCCACCTTTTCAAGTGACTATATCTATTATTTTAGTTTCTCAGAAATAAACTTCAAATTCTTTTATCAATTTTTTTTAATTATAGTACATAATCTTGAAAGCCTAATAATAATGTTGTGCAATAATAATGAACATAGTAATAACTATTTGCAACCCGTGACGCCCTAGCTACTACCACAAGTTAAAGTCTTAAACAGAGTGAATTAAGAGCCACATGTTATTTTGTTTTCACATTGTTGGAACGTTATTCCTTTTGTTTGCAATTTTTTAAAGACATGATGAAATTGAGAGATTTTTATCACCATTTAGTAAGGATTGAACTCAACCATTAATGTCCACATATATGGTATTTCAAGAAAATGCTACGACTTTATCTTTTGTTTTTTTCTTCTTTTTTTTTTTTAACTTCTATGCATACACTTTGATATTCTCTTTTGGTCTCCTTTATTTTTATATCTTTAGTTTATAAAAAGGACAGTCCTATGCAATAATAAGGCAGGAGCCATATTTATCAACGCCATGTGTTACTGAAAATCTTACGGAATGATATTTTCACAGTTAAGTTGCGCAATAATGGAGAATGGAAGCACGCACTTCCAAAAACTAAAGGGCATGCATCACACTTGGTATGAACAAGATTGTACATGTGTTTCACTGTGTGCTGTAAACCTCCACAAGCTTTACCCGTCACAATCATGCCACTTCCCCATCCCTTCTACTAAGTTACCTAAATATTATTACTTACTTTTTTATTTTTCTGATTGCTACCTAATAATATACTTTTAAAAATGAGTAAAAGGGAAAAATATATACGAAAATTTTTTGGATGGATAAATGTTCACTCTAATCATTCAAAATACTCAATGTACACATAAAAAATTAGTAATGATGAACAGAAGTGATACGTTGTTAGGAGGACTCCACTTCCATTAAATTTACTGTCTACTTAGTTATGTAGCATGGCAAAGTGGTCTCTTTAGTAAGACTTAGATAGAAATTAGCTAATTTAAATAAAAAAAATAACAGTCTCAAAAAATATTGGGTGTCCTATTTTTGAAACAAGCTCACCAATATCAACATTTCCTCACCAATATACAAACCAATTATCAATGTCCTTATGTTACTAATATCTAAATTCATCCTAACAATTAATTTTAATATCAATTTTGTTAATGTTACGAGTGTAAAGAATGTTGAAGTTAATCCTATATCAAAAAAAGAAAGAAAGAGTGAGGAATTTATAAGATGAGAGACCCATTAACTTACTATCTTAAGGTTTTGAGTTGGATGTGGTGTCTTTTCATCTTATGTTCTCTCGCTTGATTCCTCCCTGAAGTCTCCCCAGTGATTGAGCTCTACACGGTTGGCATAACAACAAGTGGTATCAGAGCCGATGGTTATCCCGGCAAAGGTCTCCACGGTTGGCACAACAACAAGTGGTATCAGAGCCGATGGTTATCCCGACAAGAGCTCTCCACGGTTGGCACAACAACAAGTGGTATCAGAGCCGATGGTTATCCCGACAAAGGTGATTCGAGCAGCGTGTCCCGTTGTGTTTGTGGTGTTTTGCGACAGTGTGATTGTTAATGTTACAAGTGTGAAGAGTGTTGAAGTTAGTTTCACATCAAAAAAAGCAAAGAAGAGTGAGGAGTTTACCCATTAACTTACTATTTTAAGGTTTTAAATTGGATGTGGTGTTTTCTCATCTTATGTTCTCTCGCTTGATTCCTCTCGAAAGTCTCCCCTGTTGTCGAGAGCTCTCCACAGTTGGCCTAACAACTTTTGCATTAGAATCATCTATATTTTTTTTTACTAATATTTATATTATCTTCTGTGATTATAACTGATGTAATAAGTCTCATAAAAAATGGCATTCTCTTTATATTCATTTTTAAATTCATCAACTCAAATAAAATAATTACATCTCATATCTAATTTCTGTTCCACACAAATATGAAAGAGAAAAAAATGAATTAATATAAACTAAAATTTTTTACAGTAGAGACAACGGTTAGTGTACACGTACCTTATAATAGGGCATCATAAAAATTATCTATTTAGATTTTCCATCGTTCATGACTTTAACAGCACAACATCCATGCCGTAGCAGCATTTGCTACCATTAAAAGGGTATTTATTCTTGTTTCTTTTCGTCACATCTCTAACGAAAAACCACCAATATCACTAAAGTTGTTCTCTCATCATGGTAGTCTCGCTTTACCCTCAAACCTGGACTCAGCTTCACCTCTCATCTCTTGATTTTGCAAATCTTTGTAATTGGAGTAAGAAATAACGTCCTCTTAGAAATGAGGGCACCTAATACTCTTTGGGAGTTTTATTTTCTTTTTTTATTTCTTAAATTAACTAATTTTCACTTAAAACTCACTAAATAGTCTACCTTGTCATGTTTACATAGCTATATAGGTAGTAAATTTGACAGAAATGGAACGCCATTAACGACGTGTCACTTTTGTTCATCGTTACTAATCTTTTGTGTGTACATTGAGTATTTTAAATTATTAAAATATATGTTTGTCCACCCAAAAATCTTTCACATATAATTTTTGTCCATGTATTTTTTAAAATTTTATATATTTTTTATCTAAGATTGTTTCTTTTTACCTAAATATTTAATCCCAAGAGTTTAACTAAATAAATCATTTTTTAATTAATATCATCTAAAAAATTTTGAATCATAAATAAACTTTAATTTTTAAATATCCATTTCTTAATCCTCTAAAAGATGAGAATTTTTTAAAAAATTACAATAAAAATTAGATAATATTAATTAATTAAAATTAATTCTCTATACTTATTCTTAATAATAATCCACTTTAATCAATAGAGAAAACATATACACTAAAACAAAAATTAAACTCATTTCCTTTTTATTATTTTAAAGAAAATGCTAATGCTATTCAGGAAAAAAAATGCAATGCTCATAGATATTTAATTTAATATTAAAGGTAAATAAGAAGAAAAAATAAAATATTTTAAATTTTAAAATTTTAATTTTTAAATCCTAAATATATATTAAATTAGTGATATAAAATAGAATAAATAATGAATGAATGAAAATTTATTTAATTAACAAAGACTTTTATATAAACAATTTCTTTTATGAGATGCATAGGATTTTTTAATTTATTTTTGGTGTAAACGCATTCTTTTAGCAAAATAGTTTTTTAAATTTTTTTGAGCTAGAGCTTTATTTAGATCACTAAATTAATGCGACGAGTATTAATTAGATTAGCCAGTACTAATATATCATTCTTTCTGACATTGTGTTAGACTCCTATATATATTAATTAATTCTAAGATAAAATTTTAAAAAACTTTGAATGAAATTTATAATCTATATTGTATATATCTAATAATCTCTCCACTAAACTCCATGCATGTTTGGAAGATTGTAATAAAGAATTAAAGAGGACCACCACTAATCACCCATTCGATTACTTTGTTAACATTATTAATCCTTCGAACTTTAGTTTCAGAAAACGCCCATCTTTTTCTTACTGTACAGCCCACCACTACCAACACACGTATCATGCAGCAATTTGCATCCAAAACCTTTTTTTTTAATTTAAAATAAAACTTCATTCATAGAGACATCGATCGAAGGACACTTACAAATTAAAAAAAAATACATTAGCTTTAAATCTAAAGAAGAAAAGTAAATATTCTTTACGTTTATCACAGAAAGTTTGAAAAATAAAATAAAGACACACATGGTGATGAGTCTCTTTGCTACAACAATGTGATCTTAGTTTTATTATTCAATTTTTTTTTACCCTTGGTAGAAAGGTTTAATGTTCCGAATTTCAAACGTTAAATGATTGCATACTTTTTAATTACTTGGTATCTTGAAAATCTTGATGACTTGACAGTCATCTATGCTTTGAATCCTTAGCAGTAGCAGTTTGATGCAAAATATAAAATGAGATATTCTTTGGCTAGCAATTTTTAATATTTTTTTGTTATTATTTTATCAGTATAAATATTAAATTGTCTTTAATAAATAAATTTTACTAATTTATATAAGTAAATTCTAAAAATATAAATATAAATTGTATTGATTCATATGTATAAATTTTAATAAATATGATAAATATAAGTATAAATTATATATTTTTTGTATATAAATTTTTTATAAATATAACTGTAAGGAGGTAAATTATTGTTAGCCTAACAAAAAAATAATAATATTTATTAAATATGTAGTATTGTTCGTATAAAGATATCAAAGATCATATCATTTATAATTTACAACGAACTGTAGGATTTTGATTTTTGACAGCAAAATCATACAGATGGATAGATATATGGAAGCATAAAGTCACACAGATTAAGAAATTAAAGATCAATTATTCTAGTTCCAATATTAAACTATGTGGCTTTCTCCTTTTTTTTCTCCTGGACCAATTATTCACTGTTATATAATACCTTCGAATAATCATACTTTTGTTCATATATAGTAAGTTGGCTCAAAGAATAATTTAAGATTTATTTTTTACTGTAAAAATCTCAGGACAATCATGTAAATATTTTTTGTTATTCACGGTATTTTTCAATTCAATAGATTAAAAATTAATCTATTGTAGATATAAATTTTATTTAACAGTCTATAATCACTGCATGCACAACAATACAAGAAAATTGATTTTTAACTAGATGAAATCGTCAATTCATATAAAGTAATATTTGGAGACCAAGAAAAAAAAAAGTAATTCTACAAAACCTTACTAACAAAAAATACAGCTTTAATTTTATGTATAATAATTAAATTAAATAATCAACCGCCGCCACGGCCACTAATTATTGCGAGTTCCAGCTTCGCAGAAAGGAGATAGAAGGAGCTTGAAGAAAATAAAGGAAGCTGGAGGATTTCGGCCGAAGAAAATGTCCAAAAAAATATTCTGCATGAATCCAATAATATCTTCTCCGTTATTATATTATTCATTTTATGTCTTTGTCTGTCCTAAAATATTTCCGCATCATATTATATAATCCAGAACATTTACATTAAACTAATATTTGATCCTAAAGTTGGTGGACATGCGTGGCTACCTCCCTTCCAGTGAATCTGGATACTCTTGCTATTTTAATAAAAAATTAATCTATGGAGGGCTCCACTATTTATTAAAGCAAGATCCAGAAAAATATTACTTCATGTTAACTCATATATACCATACCATGCATACATCAATTGTGAAGTGATGATTGGATGAAAGCACCGAATCAATGGTCATGAAGATTACTGTACAGCTATAACCAGCAAGATTCATGCGGAATACGGTTATTCAACTACAATTATTTCAAGAGGATTGGAGTTCTGTTACGTGTATATCAAAATCAGCCACCAGTATAAAATACATATTAAAATATAAATACACATTAAATATAAATTAAACTACATATATATTTATACATAAATATTTGAAGTAAAACTTTAAAAAGAACAAAACTCAAGTATCTAGAACCACTACTTATATTTAATATGTTATCATGTGCGTGCATATATATTGTATAGACTATAGAGGATTACACATTTATACTCCATGATACACCCAAAATGTTTTTGATATGAATTAATTAATAGGCCATTATACGGGGTGGGATGAGACACCTTACCCTAATGGGAAAGCCACCAATAGGCATTGGCCACCTACATACTATTATTAGAAGGTGGTGGACCTTCAACACAATAAACAGCTAGCTAGCATGGCAACCCTAGCCACATAGACTTGCTCTCATTCCAAAAATAGATGCATTCCAGAGTGCTACAGAAGGAGATGAATTCCCATGACTATTTAATCATTCATATATTGGGAACTTATATAATTAATTATATGCTAATGATAGCATTTCAGTGGAGAAAAATATCAGCTCTACTATATAAGAAAGCTGAAAAGGATAATTAATAAATATTAAATAAGATAAGTTCTGATTTTTTTTTTTGGGTCTCTTTAATGTTATAGTTATGCAACGAAACGGGCTCTCTGAATTTGTTGGCATTCGCCTACTCTTAGATTGCTTCATTTGGACTGGTTCGTACCGGTTAGTTAATTTAAACACTGTTTGATTCTAATTCTTAAAAAATGGGGTAGTTTTAAAATTTTAATAGACTGGATTATGAATACATACACTTGTATTTAGACTAACATAACGTCCACATTAAATGTTGACAAGCAAACCAAAGTAACTTCATATAAGTAAACAAGAATAAAATGGTTTTGCCAGTCAGTTTTTACTATTTAACGTTGACAAATCAACCAGTTTTATTATATATTTTAAGAAAGTCTAAAAGACCAATATTTTTATTAAAATTTAGTCAGTACTTAATTAGCAAAAAAAAATCTTACATCATTAGATGTAATCTCATACTATTAAAAATACTAATAATGAGTAATTAATTATTACAAATCATAAAATTTGCTAATCCTAATATTCCTCATATTTTTTATTGGATTTAGTTAACATCTAATATATATCTTAAAAACATATAAAGTTTTTAAATAAACATATAAAATTTAAATTTTTAATATATTTGTTATGTATTTATTTAGACAAATGCTAACGCACTCCAAAAAAAAAAAGTGTATCATTTTTTAAACTTTAAAGTCTAAATCTTAAATCTTAATCCCTATATTTTAAATTCTAAATATTGAACTTTAAATCTTAAATCTTAATTCTAAATTCTAATAAATTTTTATAAAATATAATAAATAAAAAATTAACATTTGTTTAATTAATAAAAAATACAATACTCCTTACTTAATAAAAAGCGTTTAAAAAATAAATCATTTATTAAAATAAAAAGTTAAAACACTTCTACTAATAGTGTTTGCTCAAAAATACCAAATCTTTTGAGAGTATATATAAGTTCACTATTTCTTTTTATCTTGTATTATCATAGATAAAAGCAATACAATGAATGACAATTATCCTTTTATCACCACACCATATTGTATAACCAGGAAAAAAAATCAAACGGAACAAATGACCAAGGCTATCAAGCTCGTGTTAAAAGTAAACAAATTTATGATAGTTTTTATCGTATATTTCTTTAAGTTTTAATGCAAATTTTATTGGAACTGCTTTTTTTAGGATAATTTTTATCTAGTTTTTTTTTTTGGGACTTTAGGCCTCGATGTCTATATAAAAAAAAGTATACAAATTTAGCTCCACACCTAAATTTAACTTTTTAAATTCTAAATACATGTAAATCCAACGAGTTTTTATATAAATTATTGAATTTGATTACCAAATGACTTTTATATATATGTTTTTGGTTAACAAATGACTTTTATTTTGGTCAAGAACAACTTAGTTTTTTGCTTACAACCTGTTAGGAATATAGTCCATATAAGAAGTTGCTTCTTGCTTTTGATTTTCATCAAAATAATGAAAAAGATATTGCTGGAGTTAATGTTGAGTATTGATTGTTAGTAATCCGCAGAGCCTAGGCCCAAGAAGCCTATAGGTTCTTCTTGGAGTTTTTTTTATTATAAAAAAAATTATTTTTCGAAAAAAATTATTGAAACTTTAATTTCGAGAATCTAACTTTTTTTTTTTGGTGGGACAAGTCGTAACTATAAATTCACAAAGTTTGTTGTATCCGGCAAACTTCAAATTTTTAAGTTTTTTTGTGTTGGGTAGCACCACTCCTACTACATCATTGTTAAATATATATTATTCTTGTGTACTATTGGAGATGATCATAATAGTTGCTATTGTCACCATCTATGTTGAAGAAGTCATATTTATTGTTTGTCCAGTATTCAACTCTCCAACTTTTTTTTCACCTAAATTAAACTAAACTAGATTTATTCAAAATTAAGGTGTTAGAAAAACACCATTTCTACTATACTATTGTTAAATACGACTTATTTTTGTGTATTTTTAAAAACGATGATAATGATGGTCGTTGTCATTGTCGGTAGTAAAGCTTAGAAATTTAAAGTTTGTTGGTAATTATGGCAAACTTGCTCAAAAAAATTAGATTCAGAAATTAAAGTTTCAATCAAATTTTTTCAAAAAATAAAATTTTTTAATTTTATAATAAGAAAAAAAAAATTCCTTCTTTTTGGCGGTTGACTAATTTACCGCGTATCTTTATATAGGCACAATTTTAACACCTAATATCTAAAAATACCAACAAAAAAGGAGAGAAATAAGAAATAAAGGAAATTTGATAATCACCGGTGGCAAAACCCAATCAATTAATCCAAATTAAGATTAATTGGTCAAATTCATCACTCAAATATTATTCATTTTTTAAATTAATTTCTAAAAAAAAAATTTGATCAAAGCCGTTTTTTAAAAATTTAGTTAGTCATATTAGTCATTTCATTACTTTCGTAATTGATAGTATTAGAATTTGTTGATATCATATGACACATTAAGTAACATAGCAGCACACACATATCAATTCTAATTGGCTTCTAAATTAAAAATTTCTAATGTCTCAAAATTATCCTTAATTTAGAATTGATTTGATTTAATTTCATAAATTTATCATGTTAGCCATCAATTAAGACTGTGAAATGTATGTTGTTGTCAGTGTGGCGTCACTTGACTACCATATCAACGAATTTTGATGTAATTAATAAAAAAAGTGACAGAAAAACTAAGATGTGTAAATTAAAATATTTAAATAACGGATTTGATTAAAAAATATCTTTAATGACGAATTTGACCGATTACTCTCAAAATCAATCATCCACTTGTTCAATCGAATAAGAGCCATACTAGAGTTGTTATATGAGTTAAATCTCAAAGTAGCCCCTAAACTTGCACTCGAGCCTCAAAGTAATCTCTGAAATTAATAATTACTCAAATTGGTCGCTAAAATTGTCTTCCGAAACTCACACTAGTTCCTAATATAATTTTCGTCCATCCTTATCATTGAAAACCACTAAAACGACGTCGTTTTATATTTATTTAAAAAAAAAACCACCACTAAAATAACGTCGTTTTATATTTATTAAAAAAAAACAGTCTTTCCTTCCCCTTCCCCTTCCCCTTCTCCTTCCCTTCCAAATTATATTCAATTCACAAATTCCTCTCTGCTGTTCAATTGTAACACACTAACATTAAAAATTCAAACACAATAATGGAATCAAATTGGCTAAACTTGTAATGATAATGAAGAAAAACAGTACATGCAAGATTCACATGAATAAAACAAAATTTACCTCATAAAAAAAGTGGAGCCTGAGAATTAGAAACATTGTAGAAAGCTGAAATTGTATAATTTTATTCTTTGTTTAATGGGAGAGAAGGCAATAAAACCTCACAGGAGGAAGCTATAACTTAGGAGGAAGCTATAACTTACATCTGAGAGAAAGATAGGCCATGATGATAACCTTTTTCTCTTCTGTTACCTCTTCTCAGAAAAAGGTGACAATTCTTTTCATCTTTCATTATCTCTCTGTGTAAATTAATAAATTATTATTTTATTTCATCTGAATTGCTTAAACAATTACAAAGTCCTGTTTTTTATTGACAGTGATTACCGAAAAGGAAAGAAAGAAATGAGAAATTGAGAATGGGTTGGAGGAAAAAAAAAAGAGCGGAAAATGGAAAGGAAAATTGGATAAGGGTTGAAGAAGGAGATAGGAACCGTAAAAGGAGAACGGAAAGAAAAACTGGAAATGAAAAAGGGAAAGAAGAACGTGCCGAAAATTATTTTAGGGACTACTGTGAGTCTCAAAAGACAATTTCGGATACGAATTTGAATAATTATTAATTTCAGAGATTTCTTTAAGACTCCAATCAGGACTATTTTGAGATTTAACTCATTGTCATATCCCAGTTATTCTTAGTCAGAATAATCATTACACCCATAAATACATCTGCTTTGTATATCAAAAACAACTTAAATGTATCAGTTTTGGGCGAGTTGTCTATACATAATTTGGCATGTTTTCGCTGGTCTAATGACTAACAAGACGTGGATAAAGCAATCCCAAACTGAAACACTGCTCGAAACGCTAACTATTTATTCATTCAAACGGATCAATCATTAAGATAGGATGCGAAGTAACTGTCAGGTTGTGTTTGTAAGCATTTTAAAGGCGAATGAATTAAAGGAAACGGCTTCAGCGTATAGACTCCACTTTACTCTTTAAACCCTTCCCCTCACCTCCTAAACTTCAACTTACAAACACGCCCTTATGTATTGAGATATTGGCCAGCGTCGGATCACAATTGATTTATTTCGATTAGTGATCCCCATATGACCCGGGCTCTTGTTCCTCTAATCCTCTTGATAAACTCTGTTAAACAAGGTTTTTGATTTTGTTTGTTTCTACTGTTAGTCTTCTTGAAACAAGTACAAGATCCAGAGTCGTTCAATTCAATCAAACTAAGTACTCAGGAGGGAATACAAGTAGATAAGGATGTTACAATTTAGTGTTTCTAATATTTTTCATGAACTATGCCTAGCAATTGATTGGGAAACAAGAATACTCAACCTGAAGTTTACATGCCTGGACAGAACTCAGAAAACCCACCCCCCGTTTTTGCTTTTCTCTTTTTCAAACATGATGTAACCTATAAAGCTTGTCCAAACTTTACAGATAATATTACACAAAACAACAGTTGACAGGATAGCTAGTTGTGGAGTTCGTGCCTCTTACCATTCAGAGAATGCACACACTGATACAATGCTATCACGATCATATAGCAGCCGATGCAAGAAATGATCTAATTCGTTGTAATAACTCAGCTTTCACAGAGTCTGGAACAGAAGCTGCATTGAAAAGAAAACGCGGCATCAATCGTATTTCCAGCCATACTAAGTAAATTTCAACATCATGCAAGCTTAATGTTTATCAAGGGAGGTTATTACGAAATACAAAGGTATCAAGTGTAGTATCACCTAAACTTTACAAAAGAATAAAGATGCATCCCTCCTAAACAATCATCCCAGATATCCTCATAATTTCTAAACAAGGAGAATTTAGAATGCTTCTTATGATTACAATGACGTAAAGTTATATAACTGCAAAATGATTCCAACTGACAAACAACAACAGGAATTGATGGGGCAATGCTCAAAAAGCCTGATGCATTTTAGAAAGTTTATAGTTTATTACGAAATCTGCATGATCATCAGCAACAAGTCATCGAGATGCCGCAATTACAAAATTCCCGAGAACACAAGTTGAATATCAAAAGCATAATAAAAACTTAAAAGAAAAAGAAAGAAAAGCACAGACCTCTGCCTTTAGGGGTAATAACCTGGACAAGATCATCGACCGTTACATTATTCCTCCCTTTCTTCTTGGCGAATGCCCTAATTAACCATGAGTTAACCCTAGTCAAATCCAAAATGATAGCTTGTAATAATTACTAACTATTAATTACAAAAAAAAAAAATACCTGCAAAGAGATTTCATCTCATCCCTCCAACCGCATTCAATGAGTCTTTCCCTGAGAAGCTCCTTCAAGCGCTCTTTCTCTCCGCTCTCAATCAGCTAAAAAACCAAATTAAATAAAAATATAAAGAAAATAAATAATCCGAAGCCAGAAGGAGAGAACAGGAACCTTGATGTTGATGATTTCTCGAAGTGTGAGCTCGGGATCTTGCGGTTCCTCTGATTCGGGGGTTGGCGTTGGGGGCCGATTAACCGAAGCCCTCCTGATTTCAGAATATCGACAAAAAAAAATGTTACTTATTACTTACTCAGTTCAACAGCAGCAGAAACAACAACAAAAACTACTGTAACATTCATTCTTCTGCTTCTTCTTCTGTATTATCAATTGAAACTCACATTTTCGTTTCGTTATCTCTGGCTCATACAAATACAAGCCTTTTTCTTCCAGTTGGAGAGTTTATTGGAGCATAGCTCAATCGCGAGTTCGAGTAGTGAGGTCGGTGCGAATCTGGAAATAGGAACCAGAATTCCATAAAAGGCTTTCCTATGGGCCGCGGGCCCACAGCCTTCTCATTGACCCAAGGAGGCCCGTTCAGGCCTTACATTTGGAAGCAATATCTCGATGGTTAGGTTTGACCAAAAAAAAAAACTATATGGTTAGATTAGGGAATGAATCTTTTCAAAAAAAAATATCACCTAAAAAATCAAATATGATCTTTTATCATATATTTTATAGATGAGACTAAAAGAATATAAAAAAAAATATTAAAGGACTAGATATTATATGCTATCCTTTTAAGTGAGAAATAAAATTGAGAGAATCCAAATTGGTTAGATTATTCCAAAACAAAGCCTATATATATGTATGGTTGGAAAGAAAAATAATTTATCTTTCTAATAATTCTCCTAAAACATTAGGAATATCTACCGTAATTATTTGACTTTATTTGATATTTAGCGGCAAGAATGAATTTATTACCAATAATGACCAAAATAATTATTGTTATTCTTCCAAAAAAAGAAAATCATGCTAAGGGCATCGATCAGCTAACTACTCTCTTCATCCAATATAATAATTGTCAAGTGAAAAAAAATTATATCCAAAATACATTAATTTTTATAAGTACACATTTTACCACCTCTTCTGTTATTATTAGAGATGAGATTTACAAAGTCCACACAAATATCTTTCGAAGGTTGTTGCCTTAATGGTTGGAAAGGCTAGTTGAACCTCCACAGCGCCTTAAGTACAAAACAAATGAGAGCATATTCTAGCATTGAGATAAATGATAAATCTAAACATCTCCCAAATTTAAAGGGGGGTCCTCAACTAGCTAATTTGTGGAATAATATTTTATCCCTTTAGAGTTTAGAAAGTTTAAATACATACAAGTGAGGTTGAACTCAAAAGAATTTTGTCATTTAAGTAGTTTAATGATACGATGATATCAACGCGGGATGTACAAACTCAATTGGGTAACACGATGAAATGCAAATGAAAAAACCTTGATCCCTTTCCCATATATCTTTCTTAACCCGATTCAGAGCATATTGCTAGTGCTCGCTACTCAACCAAAATGACCAATAAAAGAAGCAACAGACATTGCACGTTAAGAAGTGAGCAGAAGATCCCAGGAACTCCATCGGAACCAGGAATGTTTATGAACATCAAGCTCCCAAGTGAACTGTACACGTCATCCATATCAGAGACCGAAGATCCAAACAACACATTGAAACTTCTACAAAAGTATCTATTTCGAAATGCTCAGAAACGAGGACGTATCAACTGAGATTCTTCCTTTTTGGGGGGTATAGTCACCATAACTGAAGAGAGTGAATATACAAGATCAGCAAAAAAAAAAAAGATCCAAGAATCATCTCCTCCTCCGCCACCAATCAGGGACTTTTAACCTTCGGCTTCTATGAACAGAAAGTTTGACTGCAGGAATCTTGTGCTTGACCTGTCTCCACAACATATTAACAGCATCTTCTTTCTTTGGAGGGTATTGGAATTCATAATGATGGGAGATGTTTTTGAGCTGCCTCCACATTTCGGTCCATTTCTCCTTTGGAAATTGACGAAGCTGATTGACCATGTAACCAGGCTGCAATGCCTCTTTGAAAGAGAAGAAAACCGAGAACTTGGTGTAGTCAATCTCATCCTCAAAGGGGAGTTCAATTTGATCACTCACAATGACAGGAACACAGTGACTGACAATTGCATCAAAAAGACGACAAGATGATGGTGTGTCTCCTGCTGGATCCAAACAGAACTTTGATGAACGCATTCCTTGAGCTGACTGTTTTATCAGTAACAAGCCATAAAGGAATGCTATATAGTTAGTGATCTTACAATGGCAAGTAAAGGGGAACAGAAAGAAATTAATTAACTGAAAATTAATTTTCTCCACTAGAAAATATAGTAGTCTAACTTGATTAGATTCTAAAGGAAGTTCAAAGGTCAGAGAGAGAGACAGAGAGAGAGAGAATGTCTGGAGAGCCACAACTATATTACTCTCAACCAAAGTTATCCGAAAACTTTGAGCTATAGATATAGCACAATCATATCCAAGAGCTTTAAACTATGATGAATGATTAACGAAAATAGTCCCTACTATAAACAAGATAAAAAAGAGCAATAGCTATGAAATATAACACTGCATACCGCTTTTATGTTTTCTCCCGTTGCAAAACTTTGCTCATAGTGAACATCATTAATACCGGCCAATACCTTTGCTAGTTTTGCCCTGATAATGCCTTCCTGCAAACATAATAAAGCATACAAAGATAACTGCCTTTGAACCTTAAAGAGTTAAAATTTTACATTATCTTTTCCAATAAAAACTCAGCCAGACATACATCCTTCCGCAAAGTCCTGCCTCGGAAGAAAAGCAATGTGGAACGAGCCTCATACGGATCTTGAAGATCGTCGTCAGTATAAGAATCTACAACATGGACATAGGGTGACACCACATCTTTGTTCAAATTAGACATTTTTTTGGGATAGCGGCCAAAATCCACAACAACTTGAATAGATTCATTCAGTTGATCTCGGAGGAACCTAAAGGCGTTGGGGTGTGTCATGGGAAATACATGGTCTCTACCTCCAGACCTTTTCCAGTATTCCGACTTGTTCAAAATATCCATCAAATCAACCTGAACAAAAAAAGCCATTTCACTATTAACAATGGATTTTGAAAAACAACAGGATAAAATACTCACAGGAAATATGAACAGAGACAAGACACATTCCATTAGTACAACAAAGGATTACGTAGCATGTAAAAAACAGAACACATTAACATGACAGTTGGGCCATTCATGTTGAGGCGAAAAGAAAATAATACACTTTTTACTAAGTGATCATTAAGAAGACAAATGGAAATCTTATGGTATCTGTGCCACTGCCCTAAAAGCTCGAAGTATAGCATATAAGGCTAAGGCTAAATTTAACTGATGATGTTTGAGAAGCATTTGGAGCCAAGGAACCATAATCAACACTTGTAAATGTGAATAAAGGTCTAAAAAACATAAAATAAGTTTCTAAACATGACTAATTTAGCCAAAACCTTTAATACAAAACATCAATCTTCTCATAAATATGTTGATCAGCCATGCCCAAATATGCCAAATTGCTTCCGGTAAAAAATAACGCTAAGGAACTGAACTCTGAATTATTAAAAAATCAATCAATTTCCAAATAAACATGTCATAAACAATCAACGGCTTCATCATATAATTAAAAAAGACCAAATTACAAACCAAAGGAAAAAAAAAAAAAGAAACTCGCACCTGCAATTGCCGATCAAACTCGGTATCCGGATCCGTCATGGTGTGGCCATGCGTGTTGAAACTCAGCGACGAGAAGAACGGGACGAAGAACGCGTCCGCGAGTTCCGGATCCGAAACCCTAACGGCATCTCTGCTGTCTTCAACGCTGTCGCCGTCGCGTTCGTAGAGGAGCGAGCCCATCATCCAGTACTCGACGCTGTGCTGCTTCCTCAGGCCAGAGTTATCGGGCCACGGCGGAAAGTCCTTGGCGGTTACCGGAGTCTCCTCCGTGCTCTGGCTGTTAAGCATGCCAACGTTAAAGCGGCGTGGGAGATCGTACATGTAAACCCGAATAGGCGGTTCGGGTCCACATTGAACCGGTTGATTAAGCGATTTTAGGACGAAATGGGATCGGATATCGGGGTGGCCAATGAAAATTGCGGATGAGATTAGGAGAAGGAGCACAAAGACGAAGGAGAGAACCACTTTTCCCAACATGGCTTCGGTTCCTTAAGAGTGTTTCTGTAATGATTCGATTTTTGGGTGCTCTCTTCTTCTGGTGGTGGCGGTGCTGTTTGTTTTCGGGGAGTTAGTTTATTGGGTTTCTTGGGATTCGAAATCAGTTATGGAAGCCATTTTTTGTTGGAGAAGAGAATAGAGAGCGTGTGTCTGAACCCGTTGGGAAATGCACTCCAATATGCATCTCTTCTAACACTGAGCTCTTTTCCTCTATTTATCTACTTTATTGCTTAGCTGGCAATTCATTAAAATATTACTCCTATTATTTTGGTCTTTTTAACATAAAAAAAGTAAATACTATTTTTCTAATTTTTTTGTTGACTTTTACAACTTTTTTTTAATTCTAACACCAGAAATTTGGTTCAAATTATGATTAGTTGTAGTGAAACTATGAAAGTTACAAATAAATAAATTGTCCTATGAGCATTACTAGTTAAGAGAAAGAAAGTTTTTTGTTTTCTATTGTATTCCATGTATAAAAATATAAAATTCTTTTAAAATATTTGTGAACAAAATCTTGAAAGAAACAATCAAACAAAATATTTGTTGCAGCATTAATTACTCGTTAACTTGTCGTATAATAAGGCATTGGTTATTATCTAAAAAAAAAAGGCATAAACATAAAAGACACAAATACACATGCATATCAAAATACATAAATTTTATAATGTATTTGTAATAATACATAAGATATATTTATTTAATTTAAAAGTTAATTTTATTCCCAAAACAAAACAAGCTCAACAGTGTTAACACCATTACCACCACCTCTAATTTTTTATGGCCATCATTTTCATCATTTTTAATTTTTAATTTTATTTTAGATAATTAAAATTAATTACTTTAATTCAAACATCAATTATAAAATTCAATTTTTTTTAAAAGTTAAAATAATTAAAAATAAATAAATAGAAACAGATCTAACAAAAATATATTTGAGAGGGAAGATGAGAATTTGTTGAAATTATGAATGACACACAAAAAAAGCAGCAACAACACAATAACGAGAATGACGGCAGTAATGACGAAGGATGACACAGTAAAAAGGGCAGCGATGAGATGAGGGAGGCGTCGGGGCGCACAAGTAAAGGCGGAAGAGAGCCGCCGAAGACACAATGATAATGGCGATAACAACAACATTGGGAGGAAGACGGCGAAGAAAGAGAGATAAAAGGCACAAGAGAAGAGGATAGGAAGGAGGGAGGCAGTGGTAACGCTGGTAGTGATGACGGCGACAATGGTGGAACTAACAAAGGAAGAAGGAGAAGCGAGTCATGAAGGTTAGGGTAAAAAATAATTATTGGAATTTTAAAAATAATCAGGGATAGAATTCAAAAAATCTGTCTTACGGATTATGTCTTTGTATCACAGTTTGAAAGAGATACACTAAATAGTAATACATATCTTATATGTACATTTATGTATAACTGTGTTTATTAAAATTTTTTATCTCAGCAAATAAACGGTATACACATACCACCATATCCATATCTCTAATAAACATGAACATGAAACAAACAAGGCCTAAGAGTCAACTTTTTTTTATCGGATGTCCCGAAAGGACTAAGAGTCAACTTTTAAATTGTTTATTGTTCCCACATAAGTCCAAGGCCTTATAATACCAAAAGTTGCACCGTACAGAAAAACGATCTAATAAAATATTCCAGAGAGAAAAATATAGAAGAAACTATTAATGCGTAAATATTACTTAAATTCTTTTTCTAATATTTTCAGTGTATTTAGTTTCTCTTTCACTGTATTGCTTTTATTTTGAGGTGCAATTAGTGTTCTTGTTCTTTTTTGTTGTAATTAGGCAATATAATATTAATTTTGTCATTTTGTAAATGTTTTATTGAGTTGCATGTATTTTTAAATAATCGATGTATTTGTTTCATATTTCGGTGTATTTTATGTGAATTAAGATACACTTGATTTGCTTGTATTAATTAAATTCCTTTTTTGTAATCCTGCAGTCCTCCACGACCTTAAAAAGAATCTCATGAGGAAGTAGCTCCTACTAACGTGTAAATTCTACTTAATAAAATTCTTTTTCAATATTTTTTGTATTCTTAAACTATTTTATGTGTCACTATGCAGTCGTCTACTTGCTCAAGCCGTGAATGATGCTATAATGTTGGTTGTCAACGTTGTATTAAATAATGACTTTCTTACACTATTATTTAGTCTTGGCTTCTCTCAATTAAGTGAGGAAGCTACACTTATTTAAGAGGGTGAACCACCAGCAAACAAGAAAAAATCTTAAGATAGCTCAATATTGGTAGAAGAGTTAGAAGAGGTCATGAATATTAGGGTTGCAGCAGCATTAAATTATGCTAAGTAAAAAAGTTCCTCACCAGAAAATGTGTAGCCCACACTGAGCTTCCTTAATAATTTCAAAACTCCCATGAGGCAAAAGAAAATAGCAGACGATCTTAAGGATAAATGCTTTTATCGGGCCACAAACATCAAGACTAATGATGATGGATGCTTTAATGAGTGGAAGACAATTTTTAAGTTGAAGCATGAATCTCACCTGAAAATAACTAGAATGCACTTTGATTCTTTAAAAGTCAAATCAGATATAAAAAAGCTGGTACTACTAGAATAACATTAATGATTTTATTATGAGTTGTGCCATATATGTATTAAGTTTAGATTTTTTGCTTTCATAAATTGTCTTGATAATGTGTCAAATTCTAAACAACAAAAAAATCAAAAAATTTAAAAGATTTTTATAATGTCTCTCCCTTGATATTGTGATAAGTTGTAATTAACATGAAATTTTGGTTATATTCTTAAAATATATTGTTTGTTGTAATTATTTTTTTTCGGTGTATTATGCAAATTTTACAGAATACCGCAAAGTTTTAATTTTTTTGAAAATTTCAATTCTCACTTTTTCTTCATTTACAAATGAGAAGAAGAGGGGTTTGATTTTGAAATCAATTCCCCACACTAAGAAATGTTAAAAATATTTTTATTTATAATTGATTAATCTAATTTTACCCAACATCTATTTAGTTCTCTTTCTCCTCCTTGTTAAGGACAAAATTATAAAAAAAAAATTAACTCATACAAATTATTTTAAACTAAAAAATTTGAATTATATCCTATTAATATGTCAAAATTATTCTAAACAATAAAATTAAATCTTAAATAAAAATAAAATTCTTTTTTCACATTCAAATAGTTTCATAAGAACTCTAAAAAAAGATTATAATATATTTTTTTCCCTTATTCTTCAAGATTTCACTTACGTATAGTCATATTTAGACAACCATTCATGCATCTGCTACTTCAATAAGATAGCGATAGTGAGATACTATTACATTCGTGTGATACATTGATACTTAAACCATTCCTTAATTCTTGTTCGAGATACTTGAACTGCTTTAACTTTATTGTCCATCATTCATTTCATATTTGTATTGGATGAATCCTCAAAATTTCTCATTTTGAGACATGTTTTAGCCTTGTAATTTGAATTCAAACAAACTCTTCTATGTACAGCAATTTTAACCAGCACAGTGAAAGTGAATGATTTTCTTTCCCTCAATATTTTGGTTTAACTTGCTTAATTAATCTATCTAAATTTACAAAAGATAGAAAAATGACAAAATCTTACCAGTATTAAGTTATTAGAATTTAGAACATCGTTATTTATAATAAAATATGGAAACTAACCATTGCAATGCTCTACTATCTTCTTATGTAGTAGCACTTATGAGTAGGTCTTATGAGTTCAGCATGGTAACAAAGGCGAGTATTACACCGAAGAAGGTCGATACTAATCGGGAGTTAATTCGCTGGTTCTCCCCAAATGAAGATGCCATTAAGATGAATGTTGATGGATCCTTCTTCAGCCATACGGAGAATGCGAGTTGTGGAGGCCTCTTCTGCAACCATCTGGAAAGGTTTGTTACATGATTCTGTTGTAATTTAGGGGCTGTTCGATTATGCAAGCTGAGCTGTGGAGAATTATTAAAGGTCTCCAAATCGCAGTAACTAATGAATTTCGGTGGGTAGTTGTTGAGTCGGACTCTGAGATGGCCATTAAGTTTGTTAATAAGATGGCCATTAGATTTTATTTGTTTTGTATCTCTTACTCCACATGTGTGTTGAGCTTTTTTTTTAAAAAATAAAAAAAGGTTGTTGAGCGCATCATCCTTGTGCACCTCTGCTTGAGAACATTGCTATTCTTGTAAGAAAAATTTCTCAGATGAGTTGAAACCATATTCTTTGAAAAGCGAATTTGGCGGCTGACATTTTGGCTAAGAAGGGTCAAGATCTTCCGTATGTGATTCATGTTTTCGATGCTCCCCCTACAGACACCGTTCATGTGCTTTCTTCATATGCTGTTGGCTCTTTCAGATTGAGAGGATGTAATTAATTTACTTGGTAGCTTGCTACTTTTGTTTGGGTCTTTACCCCCCAACTCTACCCAAAAAGAAAAAAAAAATCTTCTTATGTAGTAATGATTAATATATGATTTAATTATTAATATGTTATATATTCAATTATTCATCCTATCATTTAATTAATTGGATATTTATATTTATTTAACTTTTTAGTTATTAATGCAATGACTAATTCTTTTACAAAAAATTATATATTTAAGGGCAAACAACAAAACTTTACAATGCCCTTTAGCCAAAATGGAAATCAAACTTCTAATTTGTTGAGTCGGACTCTGAGATGGCCATTAAGTTTGTTAATAAGATGGCCATTAGATTTTATTTGTTTTGTATCTCTTGCTCCACATGTGTGTTGAGCTTTTTTTTTTTTTAAAATAAAAGAAAGGTTGTTGAGCGCATCATCCTTGTGCACCTCTCCTTGAGGACATTGCTATTCTTGTAAGAAAAATTTCTCAGATGAGTTGAAACCATATTCTTCGAAAAGCGAATTTGGCGGCTGACATTTTGGCTAAGAAGGGTCAAGATCTTCCGTATGTGATTCATGTTTTCGATGCTCCCCCTACAGACACCGTTCATGTGCTTTCTTCATATGCTTTTGGCTCTTTCAGATTGAGAGGATGTAATTAGTTTGCTTGGTAGCTTGCTACTTTTGTTTGGGTCCTTACCCCCCAACTCTACCCAAAAAGAAAAAAAAATCTTCTTATGTAGTAATGATTAATATATGATTTAATTATTAATATGTTATATATTCAATTATTCATCCTATCATTTAATTAATTGGATATTTATATTTATTTAACTTTTTAGTTATTAATGCAATGACTAATTCTTTTACAAAAAATTATATATTTAAGGGCA
Source organism: Arachis duranensis (assembly GCF_000817695.3). Classification (NCBI taxonomy): domain Eukaryota; kingdom Viridiplantae; phylum Streptophyta; class Magnoliopsida; order Fabales; family Fabaceae; genus Arachis; species Arachis duranensis. The sequence goes on along the minus strand of NC_029774.3, from coordinate 133,437,590 downwards.
AACAACAAAACTTTACAATGCCCTTTAGCCAAAATGGAAATCAAACTTCCAATTTGTTGAGTCGGACTCTGAGATGGCCATTAAGTTTGTTAATAAGATGGCCATTAGATTTTATTTGTTTTGTATCTCTTGCTCCACATGTGTGTTGAGCTTTTTTTTTTAAAATAAAAGAAAGGTTGTTGAGCGCATCATCCTTGTGCACCTCTCCTTGAGGACATTGCTATTCTTGTAAGAAAAATTTCTCAGATGAGTTGAAACCATATTCTTCGAAAAACGAATTTGGCGGCTGACATTTTGGCTAAGAAGGGTCAAGATCTTCCGTATGTGATTCATGTTTTCGATGCTCCCCCTCCAAACACCGTTCATGTGCTTTCTTCATATGCTTTTGGCTCTTTCAGATTGAGAGGATGTAATTAGTTTGCTTGGTAGCTTGCTACTTTTGTTTGGGTCCTTACCCCCAACTCTACCCAAAAAGAAAAAAAAATCTTCTTATGTAGTAATGATTAATATATGATTTAATTATTAATATGTTATATATTCAATTATTCATCCTATCATTTAATTAATTGGATATTTATATTTATTTAACTTTTTAGTTATTAATGCAATGACTAATTCTTTTACAAAAAATTATATATTTAGCCAAAGTGGAAATCAAACTTTCAATTTGTTGATTAAAAGATTTGATGATTAGCCAAGGAACACATCCAGGTGGTTACAAACTAAATAAATAATGAATACAATGTCAAATTAACAAGGTTACTTGGTAGGCCCAAATTCCCAGTTAGCAATCATTTTCAAGGGCTGAAAAGGAAAGCAGACCAAACCCAGATACTAACAAAAGAAAAGCATAAATATCCAATGTCAGTATGTCACACACCATAGCACACGCCACCTTGTCACCAGAAGGAAAGTGTTCACACTTCACACACCCAAAATTAAAAGTGCATCTAAAATGTCTCTTTTAAGACATGTATTAAATTCATTAAATTTGTACCAAAAAATTATTAATTGATCAATTTAAAAAAAATATAAAATTTATTTTTTCCATGTTTTTAGGATGATTATTTACATAAAAATAAATGTTTTTCAGTAAAGATATCAAACAATAAGAATTATTAAATAATTTAATTTTTAATTAAATTATTTAATCTAATACGTGTTGATATTTTAAATATTATTTTTATATAAAAATGTTTTTATATTAATAATCACTATATGTATATATATTGAAAAACATATTTTAAAATGTTCTTAATCGGTAATAACCTTAGACATGTGCAAAGAAAATTGTTGTGTTGTGTGTAATGATTTAATAACATGTTCTTTTTTATAAAAAATAATAGTTAAAAATTATTATATAATTTAATATATGAGTTTAATTTATATATATATGTCACTCAATTAGGTCTTTATACTATTTTAAAATTTATAATTAGATCTTTTTAAAAAAATGTTAGAATTGATACAATATTTTTAAAATAAAAAGGTGTTAAAGTTTAGAGATTTAACTTTTTAAATGTGGATATTTTTAATTTGGAGAAAAATATTTTGTTTAGACTAACATTTTTTTATTTACAAAAAGATCTAATTATAATAATGCGCGCTTGGCTGGGGTGCTGCGCCGACTGGGAGTGCTGAGTGTTGCGTTTTGGCGAGTCGGGAGCGGGATTGCCGCTGTTATTGACACACACATTCTCTCAACTCTATCTCTCAACAACTTGGAACCCGTGTCTCTTAAGTAAACTCTATTTACTAATTATAAAAACCACTTTGAATTTCTCTTCTTCCTTCTGCAAAATGGCGTTCGGTTTCGGATCATCCAAAGATGAATCCAAGGGTTTCAGGTTCCTCTTGCTGCTCGCACTCTTGTACGGCCTCTTGTCCTTGCTTGCCTACTCCGTCCTCTACATGAAGTTCGTTAATCCCCTCGGAACCCACGCCCCTCTCGATCGATTCTCCGAAGCCAGAGCCATCCAACACGTTCGGGTCTTGGCGCATGAGATCGACGGTCGTCAAGTGAGTCAAACTATTTCGGAATCGGAATTCGATTCTTTTTTTTTTCTCTTATAAATAGCTTTCGGAACATTGAAATAGTGTTGGGTGTGTGATGTTAGATACAGTTGTTTTGACGTGTATCTTAGAAGAAGTGATATAAATTTCACTTCACATAATAATAATAAAAAAAGAAACAAAAAAGGAATCACTTCAATTTCGATTTCAGTTCATGGATGTTGACTTTTGCTACATTTATTGATAGGAAGGACGGCCTGGATTGAAAAAAGCAGCCAACTATATTGTAGACCAGTTAGAATCAATAAAGGGGCGAGCTAGCTCCAAATTCAGGTTCTAATATTATCATTATTATTATTTTTATATGTTAAGAGTTTTGCCTTTTCACCATTTTTTTAAATTTTATTTTAAAAAATTTTATTTGATATAAACTGTTTACAGGTTCAAGTTCTAAGTTTTAAAACGCTTAGTTACATGTTCTTTTTTATCTGCAGATTTGAGATTGACGAGACTACGGTAAGTGGCTCCTTCAATATGCTCTTTTTGGGGTTCAACATAGCTCTGGGATACAGAAATCTTCCTAATATTGTTGCGAGGTACCTTACCACTTAATATAGTCACTTATGGACATATTTATGTATTGGTATGTAGTGAGTAGCGAGTTAGCCTTACCTAAGTTAACATTGTGTAATAGATTATATGGCCCTTGTAATTGAAGTGATTTTCATGTTTCAGATATGAAGTTTATTATTATTATATCATTATTTTAAAATTATAATTATTATTTTATTATTAAATTACACCATTTATTTCTGAAACTTGATAGATGAGTGTTAGATATTATCAGTAGGATTGCACCTGACTTGGATCTGTTCCTTTCTTCACATTTTGCCACAATGTCGCATTTTAGTCCAGTTATAAGGGCCTTTTTTTTTAAAATAGAAATGAAAACTAACCTGATATATTGTGGCAAACAAAGTGAAAATGAAAATGAAAAAGGTAAAAGAAGAAAAGATGAGATGTGAAGCGGACATAATCTCACTGTTAAAGTAGAATCTAGTAATCGTCTTAAAGCTTCACTTTTAATTCAATTTTATACTTCAGAGGGTAGTTGGAATACAAAAGTGGACTTATTATATGAAATACGAAAATAACTGGGGGGATCTGATTTGATTCTCCTAATAAAAACTGCAGTTTTGATGGAATATTTTCACATGTCCATTTGCATTTTGTGTGTTTTGGTTTTGCAAATGATTTTTTTCCCTCTCATAAAAAATATTTCTGATTTCATGATTGTTTAGTCAACATGGACCCTTTTCTGTACTTCAGAATGGAACCCGAGACAGGGTGGAAGCTAACCTGTCATTCTTGATACAAGCTAGACGATGTACTGAGGCATCATAAGATGTTTATTAGAAGAATGATAACAATGATATGAAATCTCAAGGTCTTTGAAAGTGGAAATTTCAGTTTAATAATTTAACAGAGAACATATGATTTTTGAAAAACTGTGGTGAATCATTACCATACCATAACTTATTGTACATATTTTCTGGACTGCATGTGACCAAAACAAGGTAATACTGTATCTGTCTTTGTTTAAGGAAGGTTGACATGGATTTCATTTCTATCTTACTACAGGATTTCATCTGTAGATTCGAGAGATACTGATCCGTCAATTTTAGTGAATGGACATTTTGATAGCCCCCTTGGTTCCCCTGGCGCTAGTGATTGTGGTTCATGTGTTGGTGGGTAATGATTATGCTTGAAGTCTTCATTGAATCTGAAATATTACATTTGAGCATAATAAATCTTGATCTAATTTTCTCCTTTTCAGCATCAATGATAGAAATTGCAAGATTAATTGTGGACTCTGATTGGGCTCCCAGCCACCCAGTTATTTTTCTTTTTAACGGCGCTGAAGAACTTTTCATGTTGGTAGGATGTCTTATATTGATAAATGTTTGAAGCTGAGATCACATATGATCATCATTCATATAGTCTAATTACTTAGATTTTGTTTAATATGTTATTTTTGTCTTATGACCCTGGATATGTGCAATCTATATATGATATTCAAGAGTTATACTTTAATGACTTTGTAGCATGACTTTCACATCCAAGCTTCATCCAATAAGAGTGATGATCTGTGACCAGTTAAATATAGTTAGATCCTTGCTAGTTGAAGATCTTTAAAATGTTTTAGGAAGATAGAGCTGATTTTCATAGAAGGTTACAGATCTTATTTTACACTTCACATGACATTTGCTTTCAAATGTTGTGTTTACATGTAGTACACCACAGATAGTCCTCCTCCCAAACACGACAGCCTCTTGTAGGCACACACGCATATACTTTTCTGCATTGAACGTAAAAAATGCAGTAGTATTGCTATAATGAACAGTATTTTCTGTAGGAGAGAAACACTTATATGTAGTTGGTTTGAAGCTTATGAGATATTATGTATTTTTTATGTACAAGGGTTCACATGGGTTCATGAAGACTCATAAATGGCGTGACACAATAGGAGCTTTTATAAATGTAGAGGCTTCTGGGACCGGTGGACCTGGTAAATGTGGTGGAAAATATTTTAGGATTAGTTCTATATCTTCAATTTTTTTCTTTTTTATTTAATTTTCTTTTCAACTTATGACACAAGTGGTATATGGGACAATCCCAATGAATATATAATTTTTTTTTCTTTTCCAAAAATTGACAGATATGCTTTGCCAATCTGGACCCAGTTCTTGGCCTTCTAGTATCTATGCAGAAGCTGCAATATACCCTATGGCTAACAGTGCTGCTCAGGTTTCGTCTTTTCTCCTCTAACTTCCCCATATCGGTTTAATAATTTACTGTTCTGCTTGCCATTTGTTTCCCTATTGGTATTTATCGATTCAAACATGAGGTTTCTATTTTAACATGCAGGATGTTTTTCCTGTTATCCCTGGGGATACAGATTATCGAATATTTTCTGAAGACTATGGGAATATTCCTGGCCTTGACATTATCTTTCTCCTTGGTGGTTATTTTTACCATACCTCCTATGATACAGTAGAGAGGCTAATGTATGAATCTGATTCTTTTATACTAGATATTTAATTGAAATGTTTCCAGTTTTCAAAAAGCATCCATTTGATGTATTACTATGTCTCTAGACCTGGAAGCATGCAAGTACGGGGGGATAATTTAATCAGCATAATAAAGGCTTTTACTAATTCTTCCAAGTTACAAAACGCATACCAAAATAATTCAAGTGAAGATAGTGCTGGCATATTCAATGATGAGCGGGCGATTTTCTTTGATTACCTGTCATGGTTTATGGTATGAAGTGAAATTTTGTTAGTTCTTGCAGTTACTTATTATGTTCCATTTAATATGATCTTCTACATGGTTCGATCTTGCTTTGTTATCTTATATTTAAATTATGGGTTTTCAGATATTCTATTCCAGAAGGGTAGCTAAAGTTCTTCACACTGCTCCCATCTTCTTCTTCCTTGTTATGTCCGTTATCTGTGGTAGTTCGTATTCTTGGTTAGCAACTTTTTGTGATTTCATAAAAGGTAAATGATAGCTGCTGATCTTTTTCACAAGATATATTATTATCACACTACTTGTTGATCACTTGTGAAGATTTTTTTTAGTCTTTGTTATAGAAGAGCTTAAATGATTACATATTAATATTTTGACTGACCTTATGATCTGTTGGATTTGCAGGATTTCTATTCCATGCGCTTGGGATTATATTTGGAATTGTTGTTCCTGTTGCATTTTCATTGTTGAGATTGTTGTTTTCGTCTCAGACAATGAATTGGTAAGTTCTATAAACTTAACTTAGATGGGTGCAGGGATGGCTTATGTAACTTTTTGTTCTATAAAGTCATAAATACCTTATAAACCCAACTATTTATATGTGGCTAGAGTATGGATCAGTATCTGAGGTATAATAATTCGAGTCTTTTCATTTTCTGTATTCTTATGTTAACGTAGCAGAGTAAACACAGGTTTGGTCATCCATACTTGGCTTTCATGATGTTTATCCCTTGCTCCCTTGTTGGTCTTTTAATTCCAAGAATTATCTGGAGACGCTTTCCTCTTTCTCATGACATTTCAACTGTCAAGACATCAAAAGAGGTATTCATCATTAATAAACCCACTATGATGTGGATTTTACCCTTTGCTTTCTTTAAATTTTTCCTCCTAGGGAGACTAAACATGTTTTACCTCTCTTGTATAATTAACTTAATCAAAAGTGGCATCATTAGCAATAAAGAATATCTATGCTTCAAGAAAAGTTGTGGTGGGTAGGTTTTAGACGTCAAATTCTCCATAATCATTGTTTGAACTTCAATTTGTCTTTACCTTTGTTACCCAAGAGCTTTTATAGCTATTAATGTGTTTTAAGTGCATCCTTTGGCTTGTGCTACCTTCATTTGTGGTCTTTGTAAATATTTGTAGGTTCATCTGTGACTTGATTTATTTTGTGAACTATTTATTTTTTTTGTAGTGGTTACGGTCCAAGGTAACTAATATATTTTCTGACTCAACTTGCAGGCTCTATGTGATGAAGCAAGGTTCTGGGGAGCATTTGGGTTCTATGCCGTATTAACTTTGGTTTGTAAATTCAACATATATCAAGGCAATTTGTTCTCTTTACAGCATGATATACTCTTGTTGTATGGCTAAACAATCTTAGTAAAAGCAGGTTTATCTTGTAGCTGGGTTGACTGGAGGTTTTCTGACTTTTTTAATATCTGCATTCATGCTTCCTGCATGGGTATCCTACTGCTTATCAGTCAAATCCTTTGGACGCCAATCACTCAGGTACAATGTGAATGATTTTCAAATTTGTAACTACCATGTTTGCCTTTTCTGCACAGAATAAATTCTCACGTCCTTTATATATATATATTAAAAAATGGATATTCTCATATCTTGCTTCATCTTTGTTTTTTCTCAGCATTGATATGCTGATGCGATCTTTCTTTCTCACATTTGCTACTCATATTTTTTTTTCTTCTGCAGATCAACTATGTTTTACATATTACCACTAGTTCCATGCCTTGCCTATACTGTTTATTTTGGCGGCTTTCTTGTCCAGTTTCTAATAGAGAAGATGGGCATGATGGGTTCTCTTCCTCCTCCATATGGTTAGTGTGTTCTTTGAAAGAAAGAACTATTTACTTTTTATGATCCTAGTTATCAAACTAATGTAGCAGAAACCTCTTTTAAGGTCTACAACAACCAGATCTTAGTTACTGGAATCATTAGACTTGTGAAAATCATATACCAGGAAAAATCTATTGCTATATTGTATTGGTGACTTAACTTTCACATTCACATTATTTCCTAAACTTTATTTTGCATCCCAGGAATTAGAATGATTGCATAGCTGATGTTTAGCAATATGTTTTTTCTGCACACATGTACTACATCTGTATGGAATACATGTAAATACTAGTTATGTAAAAATCAGATGAAATATATGTATGGGATTATCCTGCTTGAGGTGCCTCTGTTAGTTGCACAGATTTTATAAGTTATGTAGATAAACATGTTCTATAAAAATAATAAAGTTAGCAAACTTATTATAATTCTTGCTGCTGAATATAACATCAAATTGCAGGGCACTATGTTCCTGATGTCATTGTGTCTGCATTAGTTGGTGTTGTAACTGGTTGGTCCATGGGTCCTCTATTGCCCATTTGTGGGCAGTGGCTAGCCAGGTCATCCATCTTGCAATTTCTGCTGCATCTCAGTGTGTCTGCTTTGGCATTATCATCTCAGTTCTTTCCTTATGCCATGTCTGCACCGAAGAGGATTGTTTTTCAGCATACTTTCCATACTGAAGGTATTGAAACCTAGCAATGTTTAGCGAAAATTACAGCTTTGTTGGCCATTTTAATCATCTTGAACTTCTGAAATTCTGAAGAGTTAATCTAGAACAATCTAGTATCTAAAATGTATCTATGAGTTCCTCTATGTGTTTTCTTTCTCCATTATTGTTCTAGTAATCAAATGTCTTTATCTGATTAACTCTTTTGTAATTAATTCCTAACAGTTTTCATGTGGGTTGGCAGGTACAAATAGGATTGTGGAATCCACATATGATTTTGCTGTAACTGATTCCAATTCATTACTTTTCCTTTTCAAAAATGCACCTGAGTTGGCAAAGGAATTGAATGTTCCTTCCGAATTTTCATTTGAATCAGCATCGCTTTCTAAACGCCAAGATTGGATGGTAGGTTTAATGCTAAAGAAATTGAATGTTTCTCTTTTGGGTGGGTTTTGACTTTTGATACAGGGCATATTTTCTTAAATTGAAAAAATCCCTCCAACTATTAGTATTACTTTTAGTACTATGTTGTTATTCATACAAAAGCAACTGCTAAAGCTTTTATTTAATTGTGTTCTATATTCCCACGGCTTGTAAGTTTAAGAATTAACGGGGAACATCGCTCTTTGCAGGCAATTTTTCCAGTCAGTTTTCTCTTTTCAAATAGTCTGAAGTTCCCTGCAAAAAGTGATGATATTGTGAAGCAGTATGAATTCTTTCCCATGTTATCTGTTCAGAATCAACACTTACATTCTGAAAAGGGACCAAGGAGAGTCCACTTGGAGCTCTATTTAGGGTGAGTTGATCATGGTTAACCTACACAATCACACACTTATGTCCTGTATGGTTTCTTGTGGACTTGCTTGAAAATCTTGATTATAGTAATTGTTCAATTTCATATGAACATTTTTTTGGTAATGGTCTCTTTCTCTTTCAAAGTTGTTTTCTTATCTATGGAGGTGTTTGATCCCCCTTGATGCACTACTAACAGGGAAAAAATAGCCATGATATACTCTAGAACCAGAATTCCATAAGTTATTTTGCAATCGTTAATCATTGTGTGAATTTGTCTGTAATAAAATAAAGTATATTAATCTCTTTCAATGTTTAAGTAGATTTGCCTTCTTTTCAGTTCCCTAGAAGAGGTCTGGGTTGCAGTTCTTAACATCACTGGCCCTTTATCCAGTTGGTCATTTGCTGATAATACCCTTCCAGGTGAGAAAAATGTTTCATCCACTGTTTTTCCTTGAGTTGATATTTTCTTTGTCTAATGTAGTTTTGCAATACTCAGGAACCGAAACTCATGATGGTGGTCCACCATCATATATTTGTAGGCTTAGCGGATCCAGTGATAGGAATTGGACCTTCTGGTTAGAGGTAAAATTTACGCTGTTAATCTTTCCAAGAGACTTTGCATATGTGATTTTCATAATCAAATATTGCTATTTGGCTTTAAAGGGGGGAAATTTGTTATTTTTGAAACATATTTTGTAGATTGTAGATAGGAATGAAGTATCTTTAGATTTAGGCATACTCATTATAAAGTTGGTGGAGCTCATGAGTAATTTAGCAGTGTTGACGAGGTTCAATTTTATCATGAACATTAATGCCTAAAGTGTTGGAATTCATTAGTTATCATCAGAGCATGATGCATTGCTGAATTTTTTTTAATCTTGTTTTTAATTAATCAGGCCAACAGTTCTGAACCATTAAGAGTGAATCTGGCGGTTTTAGACCAAAAATTGGTTGATCCAGCAAAGAGATTAAAGGGTCTTCTCCCGGACTGGGTGGACGCTGTTACTTATTCTAGTTTTATGTCCAGTTATACCTTTTAACTTTTTGTTAGCATCCTTTGTAGGGTATTCTTGTTCTGTGATTAATTTTGTACAGGATAGCCTTAGGAATTGATACAATAATTTGCGAATTTATTTATTGTCACAAATCCATTTCCAGCATGGGAATCTGTAGTTTTTGTACAATGGTGTGTAGTTTCTTAGCAGAAAGTAATAACATGATATTTACAGGCTTCAGAGCTAAACCAAAATGTGATGACATTCATCTGCCATAAATCACCTATTGGTAGTTTACTATTTTTTGATGTCTTAAAAACTACACGAAGAAGCTACTGCAATTTGTGCCACAAATTTCTCATAGATTATTGAATACTCAATGACTTGTGGTAATGAAATTAATTAAATATAAAGCTGGAAGCTGACCGGAAGAAAACCATGTGTTTTATAATCTTTTATTCTTTTGGTTTTCCATGTATTTTCCAGTCTAACAAATCAATGAATAGAATTTGAATTATATTTAGAAATTTGTTTCTAGCTAATAGATTATTACATATACTGACAAAATTTGAATTTCTAATACTTAAACGAATTCATTTGATTGAAATTTTATTTTTTATTTTTTTAAAATAAGAGTGCTCAACACAAAAGTGGAGTGAACAAACAAAAAAAAACCAACAAACCAACACCAATCATAACCACGTAACAACCTAGCAAAGTAATAATTTATCCCATTGTCATCAATAATAACAACCTAGCAAAGTAATAATTTATCCCATTGTCATCAATAATAAAAAGGATCTTTATATCTCCATTTCTTGTAACTAAGAAGAGTCATGTTAAGGATTTTTTCTACACATCTTTTTTGAAATATCTTTTTTTTATTCTGAAATATTCTCCTATTCCTTTCTATCCAGACGTTTCAAATTATCGCAAAGAAATATATCAACTACTCCTTACGTTCCTCCTTCCTGATTGTTGCACCTGTCCAACTTTAAAAATTTTTCTTCAAAGTATCGAAAAAGGACCATAGTCTGTCAAAATCAGATAACTATGGACACCACACCTGCTAAGTAAATACACAGCCAAAAAACAAGTCGTGAACATATTCAATATCCTTATTACATAAAGAAAATTCTATGGTGTGGTTATACAAAACATCCACACATCTGGATATTACGTGTTTCTGTTTAGTGCCTTACATGTGGAGGGGAATCGGTTGTAACTGCTGCTCCAAAAGACTGACATGTACTGTTCCTTGCAGTGTTGGTTGGTTGGTTTTTTTTTTTTTGGTCGATGGATTTGACAACCCCCAATCCTAAGCATTACCCACTCACGCACACCACACTCACACACAAAATTCAGGTTCTATCACACCCAGCTACAGCTGAGAATTGAACCTGGGATGTGACTATATGAGACCAACAAATAGACCATCGATACAGAGCCTCGCCCGCCACGGTTGGTTGGTTTAGTGAATGATAATTACTCCACTTCCGTAGATTCATTAATGTAGAGAAAAGGTCTAACTTTTTTTGTTTAATGGAGTAATGGGCCACGTGGATTGATTATTAATGGGCTGAGATTTAATATATTTTGGAGTATTGGGCGCCGTATGTTGATATTTGGTTTTATTCATTACCATCGAAATACTCTGGAGGTTTCCACTGTCTTTCTCTAAATTCGTATCAATGTTTTTTAGTTACTTTCTACAGAGCATGTGATAAGTTCTTGGTACCATGAAAGTGAATTAGTTACAAAGTTAATAATTTCTCATTGCTTCTCAAAGTGTAATGGATAATATATCCTGACAAGGGTTGAAAACTTAAAATGCTATTGCGTCTTGTATGACCCATTTAGGGTGGATACTACAAAATTCAATAAGATTTTTTTACAATTAGCTGAAATTCATTACAAATAATGTTCAAAATTAATTAACTTCTGTACTCATAGGACTTCTTTAAGCATATAACTCTTATTTTATATATGCGTGTGACTGTGATCCTTGCCACTATCCCATTCTTGAAGATTAATATAGTCCTAGAAGCATTCCAAGGACCGTTAACCAAGAATCTGGCAAGGTAACCAATTTAATTTCATAGTACAATCTTCGAACTCTACAATTTTATATATATGGCAAAGTGATCCTTACATCAATAGTGAAGATTAAGCTTAAATTCTTACAATCATCTTTGTAACAAGCTAGTTGATTTTGAATTCAAGGCCCAAGTTCTTGTTTACTGCTCGGAGTATCTACAAGGTGGAGCTCCACCACTAATGGTGAAGACAGTGCTAGCATCTGAAGAATCAAAGGGTGACCTGAAAAGTGGAAGAGGGAAGAGGGGAGAGATTGGATGCAGAGGGAAGTTGCAGGGTGGTTGGTGTGGCAAAAGTTGATCTGTTAATGATTTTCTCATGAATTCTTTCCTTGCCTTCCAACTGAGTGCCTCACTGGCCTCAATGCTGTGATCTCAATTTCTGCCTATTTTAATTCATTTCATAATCCAAGTTGAAAATTTTGAGTAAAGGCTTCAGTGAATTGCTCATACTATTAGTAAAGAAATTGCTTTATCTTTATAAAGTACTGAAGGTAATTGAACTTTATTTTTTTCTTTTGTTATTGAATTCTTTAGTTGTGAACTGTTCAATTTGTTGTATTACATTTATCTCATTTCAGATAGATATGACTTCAAAAATGCATAAGGAGCAAACAAAGGAAAAAAATCTCAAGGAATAAAGCTACAAGAGGAGAAGACAAAGTACTAGTATCTTATGATGGCTGTTAGGATATTAATAGACTTTGAGAGTTGTATTTTTTTTTGTGATATTTGGCTTTGTATCTTTACAATAAATTATGACAAACAATAGCATAAGACTTATATTGGTATAGTTTTAGCATATACACAATTGATTGCTGGGTCCTTCATTTGTAATGAAATTATATGAATTAAAAATTCAATGGAAAGTTGTTTCTTTTATGTTTATTTTGGTTTGCTCTGTTTCTTTTTTTAGCTAATAGTATTTGGAGTATATCTTGTATGATTTGCACAAATATATAAGTGCATAATTTAAGAATTCAGGTTATAAACATCAACACAGGATTAAGAAAATACAAGTTGTAAGCAAGACTTGATTCCAAATCTGCAGAAATGCATAAATTTTTGAGACAATTATACAATACAATTAATATTCACCTGATAAATAAATTAAGTGCAGAAGATTAACATAGATAATTTTGAATTCAATGAAATTTTGCATTTTTGCACAAATATGAGACAAAATTGCACAATACAAATAACACTTACCTAATAAATAATTTAAGTGCAGAAAATTAATATACATAATGCAGAATTCAATAGAATTTGGTAGGATTACACAATTTTAAGTGCAAATTGCACAACACAATAAACATGCACCTGATGGATAACTTAATTGCATAATAGCAGAAAATCAACACAGAAAACTGGACAATATGAATAAAATTCTGTTCACGCATAAAAGAGTTGCAAACTAGTTAGTGTACTTCATTTGATTAGCATTCGAATTGTAAAAAAAAAATAACACTAAAAGGTCTAATAAGTTCTATTAAAATACATATAATAAGTTAACAACTAAGACCACCAACATCACCAACAATAGCTAAAAGTTGTCCATTATATCTCGTGCGAATGCTGCCCTTTCCTCGTACAAACTCCAAAAGGTTGTACATTGCATTGGCTAGTACCTGCACATGCTTTCCTTGATCCTCAACCGCAACCTTAAAAGTTTCAGCCAAGTTTCAGCATCTTTTCCACTGCATGCATCAAGACCAGTAGCTCTTTCCTTGCCAAAAATGTTCCCAAGATGTTCAAACAACGGAAATGGCTTGCCTGGAGTGTAAAGCGTAACATTGCGACCCTATACAACATAGAATAAAGTATACATTATAAATTCATATGCGTACAATTACATGAAAATTAAAAAATACTTGTAAGAAGAATGATTAAATGTTCAAAAATTCACACCTTTCAAACTTGTAAATTAACATATCAATTTCTACAAACAATTATCATTCAACTTGTTCAATTTTTACAACACATAATACAAACAATTTGATCAACAACTTAGTAAGCAGATTAATAAGCAATTTTATAGACACAATACAAATAAATTGCCCTTTTTGAATTAGACACATAGCTTTTTTCATTATTTTTCCTCTTTGATTAGGAAAAATACCTTATCAAACTTCAAAATGCTTTGAAACAACCACCACCAAGATTATCCATTGTTTATTAAAGAATTCAGATGAAAATAAAATGAGTAATTATAAAGAAATCCTGGGTGTACCTGCAATTCGATCAGCCATATACCCAAACATTAGAATAGCACTCAATTAATAATAACACATCTTATCAATAATCAAAATTAAATATATATATCATAAGAGAAAAATACCAGAGGCAAGGCAAAGCACAGCTAGGAGGAGGTTAATGCGGCTGCAGGACGGAGAGGCAAAGGCGGTGGAGTAGCACCACAAGCTCACCGTGACCGGAGCACAACACGCAATAATCAGAGAGGAGAGTCGGCAGAAAACGAAGATGATGTGCGGCGGTGGTACAGCTTCAATGGTGCAAAACAATTGCAGAAGAAATCACTGGTTAGGGTTTATAATAAAAAAAGGGAGAGATTTGGAATTTTAGAAAATGAATGAGGATAGAATAGTCTAAAAAAAAATAACAGATCCGTGTCCATCACTAAAAATTCGTGTCCCACCATTTTACTGAGACATAAAATACATGTATTTTGTGTATGTTTGTGTGTAACCGTGTCCTTCTTATTTTGGTGTCTCACAAACCAAACAATAGACACGTTCCACCGTGTCTATGTCTTGGCAAGACATGGACATCAAACAAACGGGGCCTGAAGTAACAGCCTAAGACTATTGATAGTGAACCAGTTGAAAGTGAACTTTTTTTCTAAGTTGAACAAAATTTGTGGATGAACTCGGATTGTATATACGAGAATTGCGTATATGAAGTCTGGATGTAGTCTCCAAGAACAACATAGAGTAATGAGAATAAAATCCATTTATTATATTAACGTATGAGCAGTACCTATGATGACAATGAACCAATTGAGTTGAATTTTTTAATAATTGATGTTTGTTATAATAACGAAAGGGATTTTTTTATTATAATATTCATGTTAGAAAATAATTTTAACTATACTTATTGTCAAAATTAAAGTTAACTTTAAAGGAAGAAAAACCAACAAATAAATATATGTATTTTCAATTAGATAACGAAAACAACACAAATTTTATTAAAGTATGATAATTGATATTCAAGTTGCATATGGATGCCATTAAAAATTATAAAGTTAGTTACTACTGACTATATGCCAAAAGTTAAAAAAACAACTCTAAAATTAAAATTAAAGTAGCTAAATCATCCTCTGATTATTAAGTACTAAAAAAAGTCTCTTAAATTAATACAAGGTATATAGAAACAATTATTTAACGTTTGCGTCATAGTGAAAAATTCAAACACATTATTGGAAGCATACCAAATTTAAAGAATTGTAATGACATAGGTTAAGGTTAAATTTTTATTATGTGGTGTAGGAGATCAATGACACAGGTGAGAGAGAGTTTTTGTTTTTTGTATACGAGGTGAGAGAGATTTTGTTTCTTTGATTTCAATCTTACGGGATATTTACCCACTTTTTTTTAATCAACATTAACTCTTATTTGTTCCGTCACATAGTAAACTTTTATCACAATTCTTTTTTGTTCTTCCAAAGCATTTCTTATGGATAATCTGAGTTGGGTACAGATTTGTTTAGTAAATTACTATAAAATTTATATAAAAAAATAATAATCCACTCAAGCCTGTTAACCCTTATTAAAAATATGTCCGCTTTATAAGCCTAAAAACTAAAAAATTAAACATGATAACAAAATATAATACTTTTTTATTAGCACCCTAATCACAGATAAATCAATAACTTTTGCAGTCTTTCTGTGGTTGTCAACAGGGATGATGCAATAGCATCCTGTCACACCTAAACCCTCACATACGTGTTTTATTGTCATCTCTTTCACATAGGATTCGCACATGTGGATACTATATACAATCCACACTAAAGACTCTCCCATTACATAATACATATACACACATACACATTATCTTTCTGATTAACAATCTCGAGTCAACATTTTTTTGTATTCACTCTGCCTATCAAGACAAACTAAACAAACAGCTTTTTTCTTGGAAGAACTAAGCCTTTTTAAATAATCTTAGTGAAACTATAACTTGTTACGTCCTTCGAAAGCATTTTCGCCTACAATACCTGCACAAATAAGTTAATAGAAAATACACATTGTCTATCAAACTTTCACACAACTCTATCCTCTCTATCAAAGGCTAGTTTAACCGGCCTCAAAGTGTCATATAATTGATTAACAAGTTCCAACTCCCATTAGAATAATTCTTGCTTCCATTGGAAGTTCCAAATCCACTCTAATCCATCCCAAAACCCACAAAACTCCTATGACAGATCCTTTTTTAATTGAAACCAAGAAGAGTCTTGGAAACCTTTTCTTCAGAGGACTATAGTTTAGCCAGACATCCTCCCAGAATCAAGTTTTTCTACCATCACCAATTTTTATGGACAAACCATTTATCATGTCTCTTACATGTTGCTCCTTAATCTATAGCTGATAAATATCTTTTCATGGACTCCCTTTACTAAGTAATGCCTGGGTGAATAGTAGCTCATTAGGATTAAGATTATTATAATAGCATACCACCTGTTTTCACAATAGATACTCCTCTTTTGAAAATCTCCACCACCACTTAAACAAAAGTGTTGTGTTACGAACCATCGCTCCGATAATTCAGGGGTACAGTCTGGTGAATTGATGGGAAGCCCTGTCCACATGAAGAAGAGACATTTCGATCATTCCACATGGAAGGTAGAAGTTGTTGGTTGTTCTTGTTTTGTCGATTTTTAGTAAATCGATAGTGGTTCGATATCTAATGGTCTGGGAGTAAAACCTACTCCTCTTTGTGAGTACCAGTTTTATTTTGCATCAAAATCCATGTCTTTGACAATGACGAAGTAGAAGAACCAAGTTTTACATAAATTCAAAGTAAACAATAAAATTTAAATGTCTTGAATAAAAGGGAAATCAAATTAAATAAAGAAAAAGTGTTTGGAAAAATAAAGGACAAATTGAAAGGTAAAGACTGGAAAAGATAAAAGTTGCTAAATTTAAAGGAATCGAAATGACATTTTAAAGAAGATAAATTGCATGAAAATGAAAGTTGCAGGAAATTTAAATGAAAAGTAAAGATATGGAAGGAACTTTTCGAAGAAGAAAGACTCTTGACTGACTCAGAAAACCGCTAGGGATGTGAGTTAGTCTGAGTGTTTTCTCCGAAAAGGTTCCAACCTTTGTTTCTTCGATCTTTCACATATTTATGGAAATCTTCGACCAATCAAATTCAGATATAACTTTCACATGCGTCAATCCTTGAATAACCATTCCCGCTCTCTTTTAGTGCCATCTGTAACTGCCATTAACCATCTTCACTTATTAACTTTTCACTTCTTCGATTGCTTCATTCCTTCTCGATGAGTCCTAGTCGATCAATATTCTCTCCTTCATCGATTGACCATCCTCGAAGACTCCACCTCGAAGTTCACAACTTTGTTATTTTAATCGAATTATATAGTCATCTATCGATTCTCCATCATCTCGTTCTACTGCAAGCAAATCTGTCAACGAGACATTCAATTCTGCTCTATAAAATTGAGCATGGAAAGTATTTTCCAATTGTGCCCACGTCAAAATCGAACCGGGTCTCAGATTTGAAAAGCAAGTGAAAGCATTTTTCGTTAATGAAGCAGGAAAAAACTTCATTCTCAGGTTTTCGTTATTTACCAAATTTCCTAATTCGGCCAAATAGTGAGCTATATGCTCGACAGTTGACTCTCCAGCCTCTCTTGTAAATTTTGTAATTATTTTGGAATTTTTTTACACTCATTGACACTTCTGTCATTTGCACTGCAAAAGGAAAAACAGAAACAAAATACGGTCGACGCATGAGATCCACATTGATACCCATTCCATTGAGGACATCCTCAACAATCCTTGTCACCCGGTAATGATATCCATGAGACTTCAAAACTTCATCAGCATTTTGATCTCGTCGAACGAGATAAGGGATATTTTCTTCCCTTTCAGGATTGTTAAATACATTCTCCTCGTCATAATCGACAATTCGAGCAATTCTCTCGACTTGTTTAATCTGTCGATCATATTTTGACTCATTGTCAGCAATGATAGGATTCAAAATAGTAATCATCTGGTGAGTCAATAGGTTGACTAAATCATTATGGCTTTCGTCAATATATTGTCGAAACTCAACCATCGATTCTGGATTATTCGACGAGGAGCCTACTTGGTAATCTCGATTAACTTCGTTAGAAATGGTAACAATTTTACCACTTCTTAATCGCATGCACCAAATATCAACACTGCATGCACAATGCAACAGTTGAAAGTAACAAATTTGGATACAATTAAATTTTAAAACCGTCCCATTGGTGTGCCAATTTATTTTGTCGATTTTTAGCAAATCGATGATGGTTCGGTATCTAATGGTTTGGGAGCGAAACATACTCCTCTTTGTGAGTACCAGTTTTATTTTGCATCAAAATCCATGCCTTTGACAATGACGAAGTAGAAGGAACCAAGTTTTGCAGAAATTCAAAGTAAACAATAAAATATAAATGTCTTGAATAAAAGGAAAATCAAATTAAATAAATAAAAAGTGTTTGAAAAAATAAAGGACAAATTGAAAGGTAAAGACTGGAAAGGATAAAAGTTGTTGAATTTAAAGGAATCGAAATGACATTGCAACGAAGATAAATTGCATAAAAAGAAAAGTTGCAGGGAATTTAAATGAAAAGTAAAGACATGGAAGGAACTCTTCGAAGAAGAAAGACTCTTAACTGACTCAGAAAGTCGCCAAGGATGTGAGTGAGTGTGAGTGTTTTCTCCGAAAAGGTTTTCTTCGATATTTCACGTATTTATGGAAGTCTTCGACCAATCAAATTCAGATATAACTTTGAATAACTGTTCTCGCTCTCCACCATTAACCATCTTTCTTCGATTGCTTCACTCCTTTTTGATGAGTCCTAGTCGATCAATATTCTCTCCTTCATCGATTGACTATCCTCGATGACTCCACCTCGAAATTCACAACTTTGTTATTTTTCGACTAACAAATCGCATTGCTGACCTCTTCTTCGACATAGTTGACCTCCATCAAGTCTGCTTCTTCGATTTCCACCCTTAAGTCAATCGACTAATAGAGAGTACATACGGAGTACCTAATTGGCTCCAATCTAAAGTTAATTATAACATGTATTTGGAGGTTGACCGAAATATTTTTTGACACTTGAAAATGATCGAAGCCTATTCTTATTGAACATTGATTTATCAAAGAGTTCAACAATATCTTTATCGAAAATATTATTTTCATATAACAAGTTGAAATAGAACATGTAAAGTGTGTTAGAAATAATTATTTTATCCTTTTACTATCACCACTAACTTTTTATTGAGGATAATTTTGGTAACATCATAGCTCATGAGAATATAATTGAAAATCAAACCTTTTTCTACGTGATTTGATTTAAATTGAATGATGAAAGTTGAATTCTTACCTAGAATTCAAATTTGCTTTATTTTTTAGTACTTAAGCATACAAAAAAAAATTCTAACACCCAAGTGAATTGAAATCAACAATGTTTCTAAATATATTTTTTTTAGGACAAAATACCTCAATAAATCAAAGTACATCAATACTACTTGAATGTCTCAAAAAATGCAATGTCAAAGTCTCAAAGCACATTTCTATATAAATCTAATTGATTAAATTCGATTTAGTGAAACACGTAGTAAATCGAATCCAATAGATTTGAATTAGGTAAAAAACGTTAATTGAATGAAAATCGAATCAAGTAGATTCGAATCAAGTGCATGGTTAAAATACTAATAAATATATAGAAATGTATTTTGGGATTTTGACGTTGTATTTTCTAGTTTAAGACATTCAAATAATATTGAAGTGCATTTGGTTTATGAGATGTTTTACCCTATTTTTTATAACCTTTTTATATTTTTATCATTTTCAATTTTTCTTTGCAATTGGTAGCAACTATAACTTATTAACTCACAATTATTTATCTTATATTCAAACCATTATTTCTTTCATTACAACACTTCTTCAATATTCACATGAGTAATGCTAGGGAACCAAAATGATATTAGCCAAAAATCAGTCAAATACGTTTGGGTGAATCTAAAATCTCTACGAGTTAATATATATAGATGTTTCTTCTGCTAAGTATCAGAATGTTTTTTTTTTCATACTAAATGGATGTTCTTTTATATATTTTTCGAATTTTTTTGTATTATAAATGTGAATGTCTCTATTTCTTTAAAATTTCATAATTTTTTTTAAAATTATAACTGGATATTTCTTTTGTTAAGTATTAGGATTTTTTTTCATATTAAATGAATGTTTTTTTTATATTTATGTAATTGTTTAAAAAATTCCTTTTGACTAAGATCAAGTGTGTAATTTGCAGTCAATACCTTCTTTTCAACCACCCGTTCATCCTTTCAAAATCACATCCGAAACCAAATTTCCACGCCAACCGAGAGCCCCCTCCTCTGTCCGTCCACCTCCTTTTATCTTTTATACTTCTTCTTTTGTTTAGTCCAGCTAAAAAAAATAAACAAAAAAAACAAAAAAAGGGAACGACAAAAAGAAAAATTTAGTATTACTTTTTATTTTCTTTTATTTAAATTTTTGTATCTCTTTCTTGATTGCTGGTGGTGCTCGGGGGCACATAGTTGCAGTGCTGGCAGCAAGTTCTATAGACTCTACGGTAGAGATTTGGACGAGATGATAACTGGCACCTTGTAGCACATACTCCGTTACAGAGAAGTGGGTTAGGCAGAGAGAGCCTGAGAGAATGAGAGATTTTTGTATGTGATTGTTGGAGGTGAGTAGGTTAATATGAGAGAGAAGATGAATGTTTTTATAGTTTTAATTAAGTTTTAATTAAATTTTGAATTTTAAATTTAAAAAATTTAAAATTAATTAATTATTAATATAAATTAATGTGATTTTGTTTAATTTTTGACTGATAACTTTTTGGTTCTATATACTTTTTGTATCCCATATTTAATACAAATCAAACTTTACTCAATCAATTTGATAAAATTATATTTCAAATACTTTAAGTTATTATTCATATTATTACTCCATCTACAAACAACACTAGAATAATATAATATTTTTTTCATGTCTTTTTTTTTTTATTGAAATGATTACAATTTTTTTTAAATTTTATAAATACTTTAAAAATAATAAAGATGATCGTTTCTTTTTTTTACACTAAATAAAATAACTAACAATTCTTTATATTCACGTCATTCTAATTATATGTTGCTTGTGTATCACGCCTGTAAATTTAAATAAATAATTTAATTTTTTTTGATAAAATAATTTAAATAATAAATGATTATATTAAAAAAAATTATTATTGTATTTGAATTTTTAATTTTAAAAGTAGTTATTTATTTCATAAAAATGTGATAAAGAATAGTATTCTCTCTTCGCGCTCTAGCATCGATCGTTGTCCTCTCCGGTCCGAGCTTGCAGCTGATGCTATCAAAGCAACCTTTCCACTTTCAGGATGGGTAGCCATTGAGACCGCCTGAACATTTTGGGTAGCAACGGCGGATGGGTTCCATGTTGGAACTTGGAAGCCGGTACCTTCCTCAGCCTCAGCGATTTCTATCTCAATGGAAGCATCATCCTCGCCATATCAACTTGTTCAAAAGCGCCTTATTGTTTCCTCCCTCAACAGCGTTTTGTTTTTGTTTTTGTTTTTTTTTTTTTTGCTTTTTTTCTGCTATTAGGTGGGTATTAATTTCAAAGCACGGGATGCCTGTAGCCTTAGGGTGTAATATCGGGTTGGGAAGGGTGTTATTCTTTTCGGTGTGGGTCGGGTCCTCGGGCCCAAGCCCATACCCAAAAAACAGCTCCGCCTATTGGGGATGAGGGGTTGTAATTCCACCCAATAAACAGAACTAGGGTTTTAACGCCTCTCCTATATAACCTCTTTGGTATCATCATGAGTGTTGTTATAGTTGTGCAGTTTGCAAGGCCAAGAGGTTCTAAGCTCAGCTTAGAAGGTATAGATATATTCTTCTCTGTTACTTTTGTTTAGGATTTGAAGTAGATCTTACCATAAGCAATTTATGTATTTATCCGTTTGAATTTATGAACCTGATGAAAAAGCAGTGGCCTGTTGCCTCTGTGAACAGGCCGCTCGTTACCTTCAGGGATATATGAATCCAAAGTTATTGGGTGAACCTCTGTTCTTTCTTTATGACTCAAGGTTCAGTAAACCATGGGACATTTTTTTTTTTAAATATTGGAGTGAGAAACCTGATGAAAAAAGCAGGGGTCTGTTGCCTATGTGAGCAGTCCTCTCGTAACCGTCAGGGATATAATTATCATTGTTATTGGGTGAACCTCTGTTCTTTGTATTGTGACTCAAGGTTCAGTAAACGATGGAACATGCTTTCATGTTCAATTGATACCAGAACTAGCTTTTTTATTGTCGGTGAAATGTGTTGTTGAGCACTGAGCAATTTTCCTCATAATTGGAATCTTACTTTTAAAATTATCCTGCAGAATACTATGGAGGTGAAGTAAGAAATAACATTCTAATGGACTAGAACAGAAGCAAAGAGGAGGCAAACCTTGCTGGACGACTTAAGGATTAAGGGCTGGATATTGACATTTTCTTTAGATATAGGTATCTGAATGTGAAGGGGCTGACTCAATTACATTGTAATTGTCACGATTAAGGTTTTTGTTTTGGCTGTTGGTTTGCTATTTATTACCATCACTGGATAAGGATATGTATACATTTCCTATAATAAAATGTCAATTTGGTTACAATTTTGAATATGGATATGATGGCGCAAGTATTATGATCTTACAAAATTTTTGCAAGTGCTTAAGTGTTCCATTTTTGTTTTCTTTACATTAGAAACAGGGGAATATTTTATTTAAATAAAATAAATATCATATATACCCAGATATCACAATGTAGACAGGCAAAATTGAATTACAATTTGTATTGAGATTGGATTAGAAGATAAAATCAAATATACAAATTGCTCTAATTTAAATTATAATAAATTTCATGCTTCGAATTGAATCGATTTTGATTGATTCAAAGTTCAAACCCCACGATATATACCTATTTCACCACTTGCCCAATGCACTTGCTCTTATCGTCTAATTTGTAAATGAGATATCATAGAAGTAGCAAAATTTTCTCACCGTAGAAAATGCAAAGATGTAATTGGTCTAGATATGGGCATTTGGGTTTATATGGTGTTCATTTTATTTGAATAAAAACTGTTAGAATAACCAAGATGAAATGGCGTGTAATATGACTTTGAGATCCTGGAGAATTTTATTGATTTAGATCCGGCTCCTTTAAAGTTATTTAGTCACTTTAGAGAAAAAAGAGTTAGTTAGTTTGCACCATTAATCATCCTTGGATTATAGTAGAGTGATTAAAACATCACTTTATCACTTTACTAACATTGTCACTTTAAAAGATCTTTTTCTATTGATTTATATAAGAGTGCATGAGTTGAACCTTCATGGTAAAAATAAACTGAAAGTATTTTTTGACATTTGAATTTACATTTTAGAGCTAATATTAATGAAGTTGCATAAGTAAATTACACATAAAATTCATCATGAAAATCTCTATTCTATTGTTAGAGCAAATGGTTTTCCTTGGTTAGAAGGCTAGAGAAATAGAACCCAGTATGCTATATGAGAAATAGCAATTTTACTGATTTTCCTTTTACCGAATGTATCAAAATCTTCAACCAACTCGTTCATCAATGGCAACTGAATGTTCTGGCAGGATTATTGATTTGTTTCATAATTCTATGGTCACAACTACATGAGTGAAAGGAATGAACTGCAAGACTGAAGACATGAGCATGCAGGATGAAAAGATAATTGAAATTCAATAAATAATATTCTTGTTCAGTGACTGTTCCCATTGGGTTTAGAGTCATTGGTGAAAGCAAAAATAAGAGAAAAGCGTTTTTAGTCTAACATCGTCGGTTGATCATATAACAACACATGAAGCTGTCATATATAAGGAAACAAATAGCACCCTTAAAATTCATCTTTGCGCTTGGGGCAATGACGCAGCTAGTGAGGTTCTAACCGAGGCGCGTCTATTGCTGGTTGAAAACTATTTCCAAACCCCCTCTTAGGCCTGGGTTAAGCCCAGGCCTTCGAGAATTTCTGGAAGGGTTCCCTCACGGGTAAAGCCCTACAATTTTAAGTCTTAAATGTTTTCTGTTTTATTCTAATTGTTTTAAAATTAAGTTAGATTAACAATAATAGTAAATTGAGTTAACTAGATCAGCATTTCAGATTCCATCTGATTGTTTACATCGACTCGAATACAAATTCAGAAATAAAATTGACCATTATCTCTAACAAAAAGGTACCAACTTACTATAATGTTCAATAAAATAGTCAATGAATACATTTGAATTCAACAACAAATAGCTTATCCCGTTTCTGAAAGGGTAAATTTCTTACACGTATTAAATTCTTTGCATTTTCTGCACATATATTTCTCATATCATTTATTATATTTTATAGAATTCAAAGATTTTATATTGTTTTGTTTATTTGTTATATTACCGATAAATTTATTATTTTAAAGCCGTATGAATTTCTGTTAACGCATGAATTAAACTTTTTTATACAAAATTGATACATAAAATTTTAATTATATTCCAAATACATACGCCTTTAAAAATATAAGTATAAAAAACGAATATAATGTTTTTATTTTTTAAGGCTTTAAAAAGTATGAAAAAATAAAAATAAAAATTAATACAATAGAAGTAGAATTTAATTTTGATATATTAATAATATAAAATATTTTATATAATCGTACAATACAATTATATCTGTTTTTTAGATGATTATTTACGCAGTCAATAAAATAATAATTATTTTTAATAATGTAATGTTATTTAATTAGATACACAAAATTAAATTCATAAAAATATGATATAACCAAATGGCCGTTTAAGTAATAAAGTAATGATCTAAAATAACAATAAAAAGACATAATTTTTTCATTTTCACCTAAAAACAGAATTTATTATTAAAAGAGGGAAAACGGAAAATTGAAGGAGAAGACGCGAAAAGAGTTGACGTTTTTTCTCATTAACTAGGCAGAGTGCGCCGAGCACTGCGTTCAGTTGGATTCTGTGTGCTCACCGCCTTCGCTCACCAGTCGCCCTTTCCCTTTTTCTTTATTTTTTTTAACCGTTCACTCTTTATGGGGTTTTATTTCGTTTCGCGTTGCTGAGCAACCAGATTCTTAGTGCAATTGTCTTTGTTCTGTTTAACTGATCTGAACTTGTAACGATTCTTTGTTGAATTTGATGCTAGGTTAATTTGTAGGTTATTTTCTTGTTTGGGGAAAACAATAGGGCGCAACAATTGTCGATTGTTATTTCATTTTAGATTAGATGATATTTTCTGAATCCAGATAATAATTCTCTTGAATCTGAGCCGAGCTTTTCTCAAATTTAATTAGAGTATATAGATCGACATTTTCGATTTGTACCTAATATTGAACTGAGCAAGGGTTTGCAGCTACACCCATAAAACAAAGATCTTGTCCAAGTTTTTTTGTGTGAAATGTATTATGATAATTTATTTTGCATCATTGCATGCCATCTAGCGTGTGTGTAATAGTTATAATTTGTTACATCGCTGCACCATGTCACACATTGTGTTCCATTCCGTGATTGTGATTGATGAAACTTGAGCGCCTTTATCGCTGTTTGCGACTTCTAGGAAGAGTTTCCTGGTGAAAAATTCAAGAATTTGTTCTTTTTCCTAGTTTCACTCATAAACCTGATGCAAATTTGGATACAGTTCTCTTTTTCATGATAGGTTGGACTTGGCTGTTGGCCTGTAATTAGATGCAATATTTATCTGTAAGGACACAAGAAATTGAGAAAAAATAAATAATTCTTTAAAAGACTTTGAAAGTTTTTGTTGTTTCTTACAAATGTAATGTTTTCTGGTGGAATTTAGATTATCCGAACTGAGGAAGTTGGTAAAGTGATAAAGTGATGAGTTAATCACCATTGATTTTGTAACTTATATAAAATGTGTGTCCTACTTTATCAACTTCTTCACTTTACTACTTTATCAACTTCTTCACTTTAGAGGATCTTGATCCTTTCTGGTGTGATAGCTTTTAATCTTTTGGATTCAGAGTGCGATTTAGTGTTTTTGTTTAACTTTTCTTGGCTTTCATTAGATGGATTGGCAAGGACAAAAGCTAGCAGAGCAGCTGATGCAGATATTGCTGCTTGCCTTTGCTGTGGTTGCATTCATAACTGGATACTTTACGGCTTCTTTCCAATTGATGATCCTCACATATTTTGGTGGTGTGATTCTCACTACATTGGTGACCGTCCCTAATTGGCCCTTCTACAATCGCCATCCTCTCAAGTGGTTGGACTCGAGCGAGGTAGAAAAGCATCCGAAGCCACAGCCGTCGGCAAACTCAACTTCGAAGAAGAAACCTGTTAAGAAGTAAGACTTGGAATAATAAGAAAATATCACTTATTGTGGTACTAGAAATACATGATTTTAAAGTTTAATTTGTTTATACTTTTGACAGTAATTTGCTTCCTATTTTCTACCCCTCCCTTTCCCTATCAGTAGATTTTCCAGTATGCTTTTGCATAGACTACAACAATATATTTGCTTGCCTTGGTTACATCTTTACCTGTTTTTAAGTTTAATCTCTTTTAGATATTGATAGTATAACGGGGTTAGAAAGTAACACATGTCATCTCGGCGGTGATAGTAACTTAGCGTACAATTTTAATCGTTCTCGTGGCATGAAAGCCGAATGATTTTGTATGCTACAATATAATCTCCTGTCAAAGGTCATGACTAATGCGTTGCTTCGAGAGTAAATCCTCATTTTGGTTCTTGAGATTTATGCGATTACTCATTATAGTCCTTGAAATTTAAAATTTAGGTCCGGGCATTAATTTGGTCCCTCGACCATTTCTGATGATGAGTCGGCAAACAGCGCTGAGGTGGCAAAATCTTGCCATGCTGGTCTTTCCAACAATTAGGTGATATGACAATATTTGATTTTGGACCCCATTTGGTCCTTAGAACCCTAATTACTACTACTACTTCTTCCAACTCAAATCAAGCACATGTGAGTTTATTTTGAAAACCTGAAGGGAAAAATTTGAAATAAGCTCGGATTTCTACAAGACCCAAAGGTCAGTACCGAAGATAACAACTCGGCGTCGATTCCCAGTGGCCGAGCTCTCCCCTCAGGTATCCATACAAGAACAATATTTAAATTTTTTACTTTAATTTATGTTATGTATGTAAATGATGGTTATATAATTTTTAAAATTTAATTTTATTTGTTGGATTTAATAATTATAGGAGTGGGTAGGGGCGGGACGGGTACCCACAGGGGCGGTTTAGGATTTAATATTTTATTACCCGCGGGTAGAAGCGGGGTGGGTTCGATGCGGGTTGGTGTATGGCGGGGCGGGGTCAGGTAGAGCAAAAACCCGTCCCTACCAGCCCCGTTGCCACCCCTAACCACTGCCAAAATCTCAACATCCGCCACCTATTGCTTGTTTGTCCTCTTCTTCCTTGTTTTCCTTTTTTGTCTCTTTTCAACCTCCACTTATAATTTCAAACATCAATATTTCAACCATTTTGATGGACCAAGGGTGGAAAGGAGAAATTGTATCAGAAAAGGGGAAGGAGCACGACGAAGAAGGCGGAGGCGAAGAGGAAATCAGGGAGAAAGGAATCGATCGGGTGGGAGACAAGGAAGTAGAAAAGGGGAAGCGAGAGGAGAAGGACGGCACAGAGCAGTACAGACCAATGGTGGAAAGGAGAGATTATGTCAAAAAAGGGGAAGGAGTACGGCGGAGAAGGCAAAGGCAAAGAGAAAGTCAAAGAGAAGGGAATGGGTTGGGTGGGAGACAAGGAAGTAGAAAAAGGGATGCGAGGGGAGAAGGACGGCACAGAGTAGGAGGAAGAAGAAGTTAGGGTTCCAGGGACCAAATGGGGTCTAAAATCAAATGTTGGCATGTCCCCTAATCGTTGAGCGTCGAGTGTGGCAAGATTTTGCCACCTCAGCATTCTGTTTGCTAACTCATCGTCGGAAATGGTTGAGGGACTAAATTGATGCTCGGACCTGAATATGTGAAACTACTATGAGAAATTTTGAATTTCAAAGACCAAAATGAGTAAGTAGTATAAATTTCAGGAATTAACTAAGGATTTACTCATTGCTTCGAACTGCTCTGATTATTAAAATGACCAAACCACATTCTTTTTACTTTCATGGAACCCGGCCCCTTCTCAGAAAGAGATATGCTATTTGTAATTTTGTATTCACTTACCATTTACGCCGAATTGATACATATTCAAGTTGATACATATATTTCTAAAGACGAATTTAAAACTAATAACGCTCCTTCAATTCCCTATGATCATTTCTACGTTTGAGTTTGTTGTAAATAATGCGTAACATTGAAGTAAACACTAATTTATTTTGGTTTCTCACACTCAATATTTGCTTAAGGGGACGAATAAGCCGCTCATTTAACCAATCCCAATCAGCTGCTAAAGCCTTTTGATTATAAGCCGATTTACCTTTGAATTTTCCTTTTTCTTTTCTAGTACCCACCCCAAAGCCCAATTCACACTAAGGTGCAAGAAGCAAAGTTGCTACGGTCATAACTCATCAGACGCCCCTAAGTCCTCCCTCATCAGTTATCAGCTAGCTTGCGTACATACCCTTCATCTTCTCTGTC
This sequence comes from Arachis duranensis, assembly GCF_000817695.3. Classification (NCBI taxonomy): domain Eukaryota; kingdom Viridiplantae; phylum Streptophyta; class Magnoliopsida; order Fabales; family Fabaceae; genus Arachis; species Arachis duranensis. The sequence continues at coordinate 133,408,930 of NC_029774.3, read as the reverse complement.
TGTTATTAATAACTACTAGCTGCCTCAATACCAC